>NC_077232.1:38261279-38561279 GCF_027887165.1 Monodelphis domestica
TGAGTCATTGTGAAAAGATTTGTTGATAGAGAGTAGAATAGTCCTTGTTTTTCCTTATTATTTTTCTCTTAAATATGACTTCTACATAGAGAAAAACTTAATGAGTTCCAAGGAAAAATAAAATCATACTCAATTTACAAAATCTTTGGGAGTAAATTCAATTCAGAAATATGTAACAAAATGATAAATGATTTGGCATGCAGTATAGTTCATCAAATTCTCATTGCAATGGCCATTCAAGGTTATGTACACAGGCAATATTGTTCCCTTAGTAACTATTTAAATGCATATTAGTTCTATCATTCTTTTGTGTTCATGACAAAGAGCCAAAAATGCAGTTACTAAAAGAAATAGAGAGGAGGTGGGAAGCTTTTAAATGAAAGATAATTCTGTCCTGTTTTTCTCAGTTGAAGAGTTTTTCTTTCCCTCTCTGATTCATGCCTTTCTATTGCAAAATGAATATGTCCTTACCATTCTCTTTTTTAGAATCATAAAGTTATTTTTTATAATAATAATGCCTGAGTTTAACTGAGAATGTTCATTTTGATTATATTTTAATAGGATAGCGTAGAAGGAATGCCAACTATTTAGTCTTGACCAGACACTTATTTCTTACAATGTTAGTAAGCACTTCAAAGCATTTCCCATAAGCACCATTTCTCACCATTCCCTTTCATTCATGTTAGTATCAACATGTGCTTATCCACTTTTTTAGTATGCCTTACCATCTATTTCATTTTTTAATTCTAATTTATTTTGACACAAACTACTGATTATCTCTGACCTTTGCCTTACCTGTGTGCATGTCCCTAGTTATTATGGTAATTTCCTAGTGAAAAATTTGGACCATAAATTATCCCTGGGAGAAAGATCAAAACAGGATTGCTTACACTGATCAGAGTGATTACTTCTATATCTCTCCAGATTGTAGCTTTTCTTACTGCTTTCTCTTTTCAATTCTGGGAAACTTTAATTTAGGTCTTCTGAAAGTTGATTTATTTATAGCGCCAGAGATTCATTCTCCATCATATGTCTCTACATTTACCTGGCCAGGGATAGGCATAGCTTCAGATAGGCATAGTTTCAGCTTCAATCGCCTCAACAACAGTCAAGATCATTGGCTTAACAGACCCTTTTGGATGATGAGTATTGAGCAAAGAAGTACATTGAAGGAGTTCAATAGCAAAATGGAGTAAGAATATTAAGTGAAACAGATCTGCAGTAATTGAATTAACATCATTGTATGGGTGTGGGATATTGTCTAACATATACTATATAATATAATCATTTAAGAGAATGCCCAGGGACACACTAAAAAACTGGATGCCCTTTTAGAATCCATATTGCTTATTTAGGTCAATGTTTTGGGAAAGTCAAGTGAGGGATGAATTTTCACCCTAACCAACTTATAATCTGAATGAAATACATGTGAATACTTTTGTGTAATATATACATGAATCAACTCGAGAAAGAACTGAGTTTGTTTTATCATGTGTACTTAGAGATGATTGGTGTGCAGCTTCCTTTATGGCAGGATTTGCAATGGGGTACAAAGTTCCTCTGCTTATAAAGATTTTAATATGACTTCTCTCTTCCCTCTAAGCATGCTCTGAACTCAAACCTATTTTGGAAATTTAAATTGGATTCTAACAGAAGATTGTTTCTCAAGGAACATCACAGCTGACTGAATAAATATTCAAATATGTTTATTATTATATGTAATAAAATAAATTTGTACACGCATACATTTGCATATATGTATGTGTATATACAAATTTTTCCCTTATTGGGAAGGTTGCTTTCACCAACATTATTTGCATTATCAGAAGAATCATAATTGCCAAAGTTCATAACCCTTTTCATTATGTAAAAGATAGTCATTCAGAATGACTGTGACCTCCAAAATTAATCACTCTACTGTTACTCTGTGATCATCTCTAAAATCTTAGTCAAATTTACTTTTTAGATATAAGATCTGGACCATCTACCATTGAGTCTACTTTAAGCTTAATTTTATTACATGGTAGAACATGGCAGAGATCATGAATTGCTGATATTATGTTAAGGAATGCAGAGTCCACTTCATGTAGAGGTCAGAGCACAATATTTGCTTGCTGTAGAAACAAGTTTCTATAAGATAAAATGGAGAATTCTCTTTTGGCAATGGAATCCTCTATAATTTAGCATTTATTTACAGAATCACACTTTTTCATATTATCCCCTTGATTCACCTTCTTGATATTACATCTAAATTGGTTTATTTTCTCTTCTCAGAATTCAGTATTGCACCTTTTCCCCTTTATACACAGGTTGTGAACAAGGTCTGAAATATATTCTGCAGTTCCCTAAAAATCCTTAGCATTCCTCCAGATTCAGTTTGAATACCTCATTGTTTAATAAACGTTATTGATCACCAAATACTTAGCATTTCCAAACCAAAAATATCATCTGGCTCCTTGTTATTAAGTTATATCTTCAAACATCATGTAAGTTCCTTGAGAGCAAAGATAGTTTCCTTCTTATCTTTTCATCTCCAGAACCTAGAAAACATTAGACGCCTAATCAATTCTTATTGAATAAAAATAATCTGATTGAAAATGAAGCAGCAATGTAGGATTTTAGGAATTTAATAAATGTTTGTTGACATCTCACAGAGAAAACAGGATACAGCAAAGATATGAAAAAGATATAAAAAAACTACAGAGATTGAGAAAGGATTGATAGATTGCAATAAGGATTGATAGAGGACAGACCCATCTGCATGAGTGGTTAAGCTCACAGATCCATCAGATAATTGATGTATTTGCTTTTTCCTTTCCCCTCAACTATAGAGGGATGCATTTTCCCACAAACTACTTGCCATTAGAAATAGGTATTAGTTGGGAGAAACATTGCAAATATAATAGTGACTTATTTAAATTCTTATCATCCTGAAATACTGATTTGGGAGGGGAATATCAAGATGATGCCAAGTACAAATACATCATGTGCCAAAATGTCAACCTTAGAGCTAGTGAGTGGGAAAGCTAGGTGCCAGTTTGATTATGCAAATGGCATTGCTATTGGCTTATCAGTCAAAACCACTGCCAGAATGACTCATAGTAATATTTCAAGAAAAGGAGATAGAGTGTATCTTAGCCACACTGACATTAATAATTTATGATTAATCAGTTTATGAAGAACTGTGAATGGTGAAATGGTAGAGTGAGAAACATTATCCTCCCCATTTAAATTTTCTTCCATGTAGAATCTCTTCATTCCTCTTCTGCAAACAGAAACAACAACAATAACAATGATAATAACAAAAGCATAACTGACTAATCACTCATTTAAGCTTTCTTATGTCACTGGTGAATTCTTAGGATATGGATCAAGGGGGTTTGAATGAAAACTGATATTTCTTTTCTGATTATCTTGCCAAGGAATTGGCAAGGATAAATGATTGGGTAGAGAATATTAGCCCCATTCTGACAACTAGTATGATACAAAAATAAAAATACTTATGAAGTAGGTTTTATTATTTTCATTTCCATTTTATAGATGAGACCATTGAAGCTGAGGAAAGTTCAATGCTTCATTCATGATCACCTAGTTAGTAGTATCTGGTGCAGGTTTTGAACTTAAGTCATGGATTCTTAGTTCAGATGAGAAGGTACTTGGGAGGTTGGCCATAACTTTTCTTTGCAATGTTTACCTACAAAAATATTTGTGCAGTACAGAATGATGGTCCAATTGAAAAAAATATATATGTAAATGAAGACAAATTATAACTTCTGTACTTGCATTCAAAACATTAAGAACACAAATACCAAATTAGGAGACATGACTTGTCAAAAAAAATCATGTGAAACAGTAATTCTTTGCCTTAGTCAAACCATATAATAGTGCAGAGGCATACAGAGAAGCTCAGGATTTACTTTTAAATCACATAGAAGAAAAGAATAGACTCACTTAGGCTATTTCACCATATATAATAGTTAATGGTCCATGAAGAGCAATAGAGTAAAATTTTTGATTGGAAGCCATTCTTTCCCAATACTGGAGAAATGGCCTAGGGCGATTCAAAGGTAGGATATGGAGTCAAGGCCAAATTGCCCAAGACATGAGGGAAAAATATAGCCTCCAAGACTCCAAATGCAACTTATAACTGTTTATTCAAAGTGGAGGTCTTAGCGAAAGCTTGGTAGAGTTAAACAATCATTCTGAATTTGTGTGAGATCATTCTATAGCCCCAGATGAAGAAAAAAGTTTGGATTAGAGAAACAAATTCAATAAACACTTTTATGTTTGTTTCCTTCAATAGCTCGGTTTGAAATAGCTTGTCCATCATAATTAAGAAAATGAATAGGCTCGTGTGTGTGCCTGTGAGTATGTGTGATATGGATGTTGTTACCAAAGATTATGGTAGAAATACAATTATGTACTTGTCTTCAGGATATTCTTTTCTTTCTTTACAGATTATCCTCTGGTTTCTAAATCAAAGCTATTTAGCTTGATAATTTCTTTATGATTTACCTCATTGTTAACTAAGACTAAAGGAATTGGCTCTTTCATTCTCTTTTTTTGTGTATCTCTCTTTGTTTCTCTCTGTCTCTGTGTCTGTGTTTGTCAGTCTGTCTGTATCTCCCTCTCAAAATATTTTCCCATCATTTAGACAAATCTAAGATGGTACAAGTATGAATTTACTTTATCAGCATAGAAAGCAGTTTTGCAAGCATAAATAAATAAATAAGGAAGATCCTGGAGTAAACTAGCACCCTGTTTTACTTTTTTCCCACTCTACTTATTACATGGCAGGATTACCAACAGGAGTCTAGTGCCTTTCTCACCACTACTACCACAGGACATTGTTACCACTCTCATTTCCCCAATATTAATTATTCCCAGACACTGGTTTTGATACTGGCTACAATTGTAATATCTCCTAATTCCAGTTCATATTTATTTCAAATGCATTTGGCTCATCAGTCAGGAGATCCTTGGCCAACACTTAATATGAGTCAAAGATGGAAGTAGAGAAGCTGGTCATGTGATAAAAAAAGATGTCTCATAATAGTTAAAGTAAAGGTGGCTGTGCCTTGTGTTATAATCTATCATTGTATTTATTTTTACAATTTTTGTCCTAGAAGTTCCTTGTGATATCCCCCAATGTCCCTAATTTGGATTGAATAGTACCTGCAATGGAAATTGATTTAACTTGTACCTGTAGACATATAACCATATTTCCACTAACTGATTAAATTCTACTTATTAGAATGTGAACTCCTTAAGAAAAAAAGTTACTTTGCACACTTTTGTCATTGTGTAAAGTACCACCTCTAATAAAAAATATTTTTATTTTCTTGTTGGAAGGAAAATTTAAAAAAATTATATAAGGAAAAATGAGAAAATTCAACCTCCCTTTTAAAAATATCTTTTGTATAAAACATTGAGAATAGACTGTTTTGGGAGGGAGATATATAATTTTCTCAGATAAATGCATTATTTGAAGCCAAAAATATTGGCTAGAGGACAAACATAACAGACATAATAGTAGTTAATGGTAATGGCCTTGTGCATTTTCGTGTGACTTTTTGTAGGGTCGGATAAATATTTTAAATGGGACATGGGAAGATTATGTATGATTATAGGAGTAACTAATAGGAAGGTGGAATTATGAGGCTTCACTTTATAAGTTGGAGATGAGCCTTAAGAGGATGCATTGATTTGAGGTGGTAGAAGGCATGAAAATCTGTGAGAAGATGTAGAAAAATAAAAAAAAAGAAGCAGGAGGGCAAGATAAGTATAATAAGTACTCCCAAGATGTCAGAAGCAGAAGATATAGAAAGTGACAGAAGATATTGCTTCCAGCTGATAGAGATGAGAAGAAATATCACTATTGATTGGCTGGAAAAATGATTGACAACTGAGAATTTTTTTGCTGCTGTGTGAATTGCAAGAGATCCAAATTCCTTCTGTTATATATATGAATGGAGAAACACACACACACACACACACACACACACACACACACACACACACACACACACAAAGAGAGGGGGGGGAAGGGAGGGAGAGAGAGTTCAAGAACTTTATTGGTAGAGTCATCTTCTGAAAAGGGAAAACCATCCAGGGTCTTTGGTTTCCTATTACTCTATTATATGTTCTTATAAGAAGAAACAAAAGGAGGGAAATAGGCCTTGCCTCTGTTTTGCTATGAACTTTTGAAGAAGAGGTTTGGCATTGCAATAAGTGAATAAAAGAATAAAAGAAGTTAAATCCTAATGGCTGAAGATCTGGCTGAGCTTATTTGCATTTCCCAGAGAGTCAACTTGACTTTTTTCAGTTCTTAGACTTAAGGAACATAGTTCTTTTTGTATAATACATACATAAATGCATGCATATATATATATATATATTTATATACATACATACATACTCATTTGTATGCTTGTATGTACATAATACTTTCTCACTGCCCTCTTAAGCAAGTCTGTGAACTAAAAGAGCATGTCACTGTTTCATATACTTGAAGGCAATAAAGAAGCAGCTTTGCACAGGAAGAGTACATCAAGAAAAAAATGGAGTACAGTTGTTATTAGGGAAGTGGACAGATCCTTTTTTAAAGACCAAGGATGCCACAGTGTAAAATTTTGAATTGCCTTGGACACATGTGCTACCACACACATACATCCTTCCTAAGTTTCTGAAAGGGTGTGCCCATTTTTTCCCAAGGAGACTATGGGTATTGTTTGGAGTCTGTACCCAGGTTTGTGGGAGGCTAATGAGGTTTTACTTTTTCCTATTTTGTCATCTATTGAATAGTTATGATGTTTTATTATTTAGACTTTTATTTTCTATTGAAGAAATGTTATAATTTTGAATGCCTTTGTCTTATTATTTATTAAATGTGTTATGTTTAAGGGTCATTTGTATCATTTTGGTAATGATTTTGTGTAAATGGGAAATACATGGTGAGGTCATAAATAAGTGAAAGAATAAAGCATTTATCAGGCCCTGCTTTCAAGGAACTAAAATTTTAATTGAAAGATAATAAATATGGAAGCCTTCAGCTTCAGTTAATTGGAAAGTCACTGAGAATGTGCTCTGCACACACAATACTTATTATTATTTTCCCCAAAAGATGTACTTTTTGGGGGGTCTTTTCAGGACCTTAAAGACCATGCTAATTAACTGCACTGTAATTAAATTGTGTCACATTGCACTGCACAATACTTCTGGAACAGTCCCTGGCAAAGCTAATTGATAAATCAACCCATAATTGACTTGAGATAATGAAGCTGCTCTCAGACTTCAGAGAGGTGGTCAGCTAATTAACTTCTTAATATGTGTTTACCAGTTGAATGGACAGTGGACACAGGGCAGATGATAGCACAATAATGTTAATATGAGAGGAGATAATATGGAATGAAATGCATCATAGACTCTATATAACTCTCCTAGCCACCCCACCTCCTGCCTTATGAGCCTCTGATGAACCTGAAATCACAGCAAAGGAATCACTTTCTTTGATACCCTTCCTCCTCTGTCTCCTCTCCACTTCAGCTCAAAATTGAGATAGGGAATCATTTTGGGTTTGATTTTTCTTTGTTTTGGAACCTGTTAGCATAGTGTGTGGAATGTTGTGGATAAAACACACATTTGTTGACTTAAAAAGATGAGCAAAGTGAGTGTGTTAGGGGGCAACCCCTTCAGGTAAGCTCTGTTCCCTGAAATGTTATTTATATACTACATAATTAAATTGCTTCATTTTCTCACTCTAACTGATGTTCTTGACAATGATTTTATTAAAAGGATAGAAGAGATAAGTAATAAAGTCAGATTTCAAGCAGATATCAGGTATTATTGGACACTGAATCCAGTCTTTTAATTTTAAATATAAGAAAACAGATAAGAGGTCAATAGAAATAAGGTGACTTGCTCAGTATCATGAAGGTTTTAAATATCTGAGTCAATATCTGATTCCAGCTTCTCCTGACACAACAGTGAATGAAAACACTGTAGAGTAGCTGTTGTGGGTCTAGTATCATTCCAGAAATAGCCTATTAAGGAAGTCCTTGCTGAGACACAAATGCTAATATCAATCAGAATATGGTGGGAAGGGGGAAAGTCTGGTCTCTGCTTTTCTTTTCAATCTCTCTCTTATATTCAATCTAGAGTAATTCCAAATGTTTTTTTTTTTATCATGGTTACATTACTCCTATGCTCCATAATCTTATTTAGTCATAGGTTTTAGAACAAGATGGGACCATGAAGATCACCTAACCCCAATTTCTCAACTTAAAATTCTGGAAAGTGAAAATAAGAAAGATCAAATGACACATTGAAGATCATTCAGAAATAGCAGAATCAGAATTTTTAATCAATGTTTTCTGATTCTCAATCCAATATTCTTTCCAGTATGTTAACTTTCCAGTATGTTAAGCTCCTACTCAAGATCTTTTGATAGCCTGGAAATGAAAACTCCAGTTTTTTTAGGTTTTTATCAAAGATCCTCCATGATCTGATGCCAAACTTGTTTCATGCGCTCTACTTTTGGCTGAAAATGAAATAATCAATCTTCTTTGTATGTTGTGTTGATCAACTGAAGATGTTCATGTTTAGGGTAGCCTTTGGGTTGGTGAAGTGTTTGTTATGACCAATCAGTTATCTTGACAAAGCTCTATTAGTCTCTTCCTGGCTTCATTGTGTACTATACTTGCTTGTTATTCCAATTATCTTTTGATTTCCTATATTAATATTCCAATCCCCTGTGATAAATCTGACATTATTTTATGTGTGATCTTTCTAGAATATATTGTTGATAGATCTTCACTGAACTGATAAACTTTGGCCTCCCCACTCTCAGTGTTTGGAGCATACACTTATATTACTATGATGTTGAATGGGTTTGAACAGATATCATTCTGCCATTTTTTTGAGATTATATCCCCAAATTACTTTTCTCACACTTTTATTGATTATGGAGGGATATTTTATGTCTTCTAATCAATTTCTTGCCTGCATTAGTATATGTTGTGATTATTTGAATTAAACTAACCTATTTCTAGCCATTTAAGTTCACTAACACCCTAGATGTCAATGTTTAATCTTTTCATCTCCTGTTTAACTACATCCAATTTCCCTTAGTTCATAGATCTTATATTCTAGATTCCTGTACAATATTGGTCTTTAGAGCATTATACTTTCAATATCAGACACATATGAAGCTAAGCCCCTTTTCTGCTTTGGCCCAGCCACTTCATTAGTACTGGACCAATTGTAGTTGTTCTCTGCTGTTCTCAAGTAGCAGACTGAACACTTTGTGATCTGAGAAGTTCATCACCTATTGTCATATATTTTATGATTTTTATATTATTCATGAGATTTTCTTGTCAAAGATATCAGATGGGGTTTCTATCCCTTCTACAGTAGATCCTCTTTTGTCAGAATTCTCCACTATTGATCTGTCTCACTTGGATAATCCTGTATGATTTAGCTCATACATTCATTGATTTACTCAAGCTCCTCCATCAGCCATGTAAAGGTACTGATTCAAGAGGCAATTAAGATCATCACCATCCCTTTAGGCACTCTGTCATTCACCCATTCTGAATTTATCTTGATATAGGGTGTAAGATATTGATCTAAACCTAATCTCTCGCATTCTGTCTTCCATTTTTTCCATCAGTTTTTACCAAATACTGGGTTTTTGTCCCAAAAGGTAGGATCTTTGGGTTTATCAAACACTACCTTGCTGAGGTCATTTACCCCATCTGTTCCACAGATCTTCCCTTCTGTCTCTTAACCAGTACCAAATTGTTTTGATGACCACTGCTTTATAGTACAATTTAAGATCTGGTACTGCTAGGCTCCCATCCTTCATTTTTTTTTATTATTTCCCTTGATATTCTTGATCTTTTGTTCTTCCAAATGAATTTTCTTATACTTTTTTTTCTAATTCAGTAAAAATGTTTCTTGGTATGATAGGTATGGCACTGAATAAGTAAATTAATTTTGGTAGAATTTTCATTTTTGTTATGTTAGCTTGTCCTACCCATAAGCAATTAATATTTTTCCAATTGTTTAGATGTAATTTTAATTGTATGGTAAATGTTTTTTAGTTGTGTTCATATAATTCCTGTGTGCATCTTTGCAAATAGATTCTTAAATATTTTATATTGTCCAGGGTGATCTTTCTAACTCTTACTGATAGCATGTATTGGAAATAGATAGAAATATTGATGATTTATGTGGGTTTATTTTATATCCTGAAACTTTACTAACGTTGATAATTTCCATTAGCTTTTTAGTTGATTCTCTAAGATTCTTTAAGTAGACCATCATATCATCTCCAAAGAATGATAGTTTAGTCTCATCATTGCTTATTTTAATTATCTTTAATTTCTTTTTCTTCTCTAATTGCTACTGCTAGTGTTTCTAGTAAAATGTTAAATAATAGAGATGATAACGGGCATCCTTTGCTTCACTCCTGATCTTATTCGGAAGGCTTATAATTTATCCCCATTGCAGATGATACTTGCTGATGGTTTTAAATAACTACTGTTTATTAGTTTTATGAAAGGCCCTTCTATTCCTATACTTTCTAATATTTTCAATAGGAATGATTGTCATATTTTGAAAAGATTTTTTCTGCACCTATTGAGATAATCATGTGATTTCTGTTGGTTTGCTTGTTGATATGGTCAATTATGTTGATGTTTTTTCTATTATTAAACCATACTTTCATTCCTGGTATAAATTCCACCTGATGGTAATGAATAACCCTCATGAACACTTGTTGGAGTCTTTTGGCTAGTATTCTATTTAAGATTTTTGAATCTATGTTCATTAAGGAGATTGGTCTGTAGTTTTCTTTCTCTGTTTTTGGTCTACCTGGCTTTGGAATCAGTATCATATTTGTGTCATAAAAGGAATTTGGTAGGACTCCTTCTTTGCTTATTTTGTCAAATAGTTTATGTAGTATTGGGATTATTTGTTCTATAAACATTTGATAGAATTCATTCACGAATCCATATGGCCCTGGAGGTTTTTTGTCTTAGGGAATTCTTGGATAACTTCTTAGATTTGTATTCCTGATATGGGATTACTTAAGTATTCTATTTCCTCTTCTGTTAATCTAGGTAGTTTATATTTTTGTAAATATCCATTCATATTGCTTAGATTGCTGTATAAGTTGCCATATGTTTGGACAGAATATTTCTTAATATTTACCTTAATTTCCTCTTCTTTAGAGATGAGGCCACCCTTTTCCTATTTGATACTAATAATTTGGTTTTCTTCTTTCCTTGTTTTTATTAGAATAACCAGTATGTTATCTATTTTGTTTTTTTTACAAAGTATCAGCTTCTAGTCTTATTTATTAATTCAATAATTCTTTTACTTTTGATTTTATTAATTTCTCCTTGGATTTTTTAGGATTTCCAATTTAGTTTTTATCTGGGAATTTTTATCTTGTTCTCTTTCTAGTTTTTTTTTTAATTTGCATGCCTAATTCACTGATCTCTTCTCTCTCTGATTTGTTGATATATGCACTCAGGTAGACATCCCATAGATTTTGATATGATGTCTCATCATTGTGATTCTCTTCAGTGAAATTGTTTCTATGATTTATTCTTTAAGCAACCAATTTTGGAGAATCATATTATTTGATTTCCAATTAGTCTTTGAATTGCCTCTCCATGTACCCTCACTAATTATTTGATTATTAAACTACTTAACAACTGTCTCCTTCCAATCTTCTTATCATATTTTTCCATATATTCTTCCATCTAGTCATGTTATGCTACTTGCTGTGGTTTGCATATTAAGCTCTACAATACCATGTCCAACAAATTTTATTGGCTGTCTTCCATGCTTAGAACATATTTTGTACTTATTTCTGCTTGTTGGAATCACTGCTCCCTTTCAAAACTCATCTTGGACTTCTAGGCTAAAATCGCTGCAATGTAGAAGGAACTTCACTACTCTTCCAACTACCAATCACAACAAAGCATCTCAAAAGGAAGAAAATCAAAATCAGGTGAGTTAAGGGGTTCTACCATAGGGTACTGCAGTCTTGAAGGTAGTCAGGGTTTGGGTATTTCCACACCATAATGGGTAAAATTACACCTATCAAAATGTGACCTGATCACCCCTACCCAACAACACTTACTGTACCAGACTAAGAGCAAAGGCCAGGGCAATCTCTACATTCTCAGAAGCTGGCTGAGGGCACCATAGTCTTACATCTGAGGACAGTGCAAAGCTTTAGCAGTGAAACTTAGGATCCACAAAGTAGAGGTAGTCAGAGATGGGCTGCCCACAGCAGACACCACAGAGACTCAAAAAATAGCCTCAGGGAAAAAACTGCTCTGTACCTCCCTACCCCAAGAACTGCCTGGCCTCCTCACTCAGACTTCTGGCTAAGAAAGGAAGATAAAACTAACACAGAAATGGCCACCAATACCTAAGAACTACAATCCACAATTAAGAAAAAAAGTAAGATACAACAGAGAAAGTTTCTGACATTGGATAACTTCTATGGAGAAAAGGAGCTGAGTACAGAGGCAACAGCAAAGAGTGAAAAACAAGCAAACATCCAAACTTTCAACAAAAAAACCTAATTGGTCACTATCTCTCAAGGAACTCACATTGGAGTTTAAGAACTGAGTAGGAAAGATGTAGTAACAATTGGAAGAAAAGTTGAAGAACAAAGTGCAAGTAATTCAAAAGGAAAATAATATTTTAAAAGACAGAATCTCCCACTTATAAAAAAGAGGCCCAGAAATCACATGAAATATTAAGCAAAAAGGAGGCCAGAATTGACCTTTTTGGTTAATCAGAGCTGAAAACCAGACTTTGAAGACTAGAATTGGGCAAGTAGATGTTAATTCTCACAAGATAGCGAGAATTAATAAAACAAAATTAAAAAAAATGACAAAGTAGAAGGAAACATGAAATATCTCATTGAGAAGATAATGGACTTGGAAAATGTGTCCAGGAGATACAATTTGAGAATCTAGAACATAGAAGAAAACAAAAGTCTTGACATCATATTACAAGAAATTATTCAAGAAAATTACCCTGATATTCTTGAACAAGAGTGCAAAATAGATATTGAAAGAGTTCATATATTACTCTCTATACTAAATCCTCAAAGGACAACCACTAGGAATGTAATTGCCAAATTGAAGAGCTTCCAAGTCAAGGAGAATATATTGCAAAAAGCCAGAAAGAGACAATTCAGATATGAAGGAGCCTCAGTCAGGATTACACGGGATCTGGCAGTTTCCATGCTAATGTACCTCAAGGCTTGGAATATGACATTCGGAAAGACTAGAGAACTGGTCTACAACCAAGGATCACCTATCCATCAAAATTGACTATATACATCAGGGGAAAGTATGGGAATTTAACAAAATAGGAGATTTCCATGTATTTATAAAGAAATGACCAAAACTAAACAGAAAATTAGATGTTAAAATACAAAATTCAAGAGAAACATGAAAAAGTTAAAGAAGAAAGAGGGGGAAAATTTTAAGGGCTTTGATAAGGTTAAATTTTTTTAATTCTAATGAAAAAAATGATATTTGAAACTCTCAGAAACTATTTTCACTATCATATTAGTTAGAAGAATTATTCATAGGTAGAAGTTTGGGTACTAAGTGGTTTAAGATTATATTTTTAAAAATGGGGGAGGGGGTTGGAATAGAAGGTGGCATCAAGAGAAACTTTTAGGAAGAAGAAAAATAGTATAAACTATACCACATAAAGAGGCACATGGGAGGGGGAGAAAAAGAATACTATTATAAGAAGGAGTGGAAAAGACTGTTAATAGGTAATACTTATACCTTACTCTCAGTGGTATCAATTCTGAGAAGGAAGACCATCTAGATTCATTAGAGTATCAAATCCTATCTTACCATACAGGGAAGTTGAGAGGGAAAAGCCAAGACAGGGAGTAGGGTGGGGGGTACCAAAAGGGAGAGAAAGAGAGGGGAGAGGGAATTTAATAGACTCTAAAGAAAAATAAGAGGAGAATAAGAAGGGAGGGGATTAGGGCGACTGATTAAAAGCAAAACACTGGTGCAGAAGGAAATAGTGCAAGAAGAAAGGGTAGGACTAGAAGAGGAGATCAAAATGATGGGAAATACACAGGTGGTAATTATAACTCTGAATGTGAATGGGATGAACTCACCCAAAAAATGGAAGCAAATATCAGTGATTAGGTGAACATAGAATAGAATATCTGTTAGATCTATGGTAAAGGAATGGTTTTAAGACCAAGCAACATTAGAAAAAAATTACAAAATGTAAATAAATAATTTTGATTGCATTAAATTAAAAAAGTTTTGTACAAACAAAACCAATGCAACCAAAATTAGGAGGGAAGCAATAAATTGGGGGGAAAATCTTTCTAACAAAAACCTCTGACAGAGGTCGAATTACTCAAATTTATAAAGAGCTAAATCAATTGTACAAAAAAACAAACCAGTCACCAATTGATAAATAAGCAAGTGGCATGAATACACAATTTTCAGATAATGAAACCAAAACTATCAGTAAGCACATGAAAAAGTGTTCTAAATTTCTTATAATTAGACAAATTCAAATCAAAACAATTCTGTAGTATCACCTTACACCTGGCAAATTGGCTAATATGACAGCAAATAAAAGTAATAAAAGTTGTAGTGGATGTGGCAAAATTGGGACATTAATGTATTGCTGGTAGAGTTGTAAATTGATCCAACCATTCTGGAAGTCAATTTGGAACTATGACCAAAGGGCTTTCAAAAACTGTCTGCCTTTTAATCCAGCCATACCACTGCTGGGTTTATACCCCAAAGAGATAATAAGGAAAAAGTCTTGTACAAAATATTTATAGGTGAGCTCTCTGTGGTGGCAAAAATTGGAAAATGAGGGAGTGACCATTGATTGGGGAATAACTGAACAAGTTGTAGTGTCTGATGGTGATGGAATATTATTGTGGTGAAAGGAATAATGAGCTGGAGGAATTCCATGTGAACTGAAAAGACCTCCAGTAAGTGATACAGAGTGAAAGGAGCAGTACCATGAGAAAATTGTACATAGAAACAGATACGCTATGGCACAATTGAATGTAATGGACTTCTCTACTAGCAGCAATGCAATGATCCAGGACAATTCTGAGGGACTTATGCGAAAGAACACTATCCACATGCAGAGAAAGAATTGTGGGAATAGAAACACAGAAGAAAAGCAACTGTTTGATCACATGGGTCAATGGGGATATGATTGAGGATGTATACTCTAAATCAGTGGTTCTTAACCTTTTTAATGCTGTGACCCTGCAATATAGTTACTCATGTTGCAGTGACCTGACCCCAAACCAAAAAATTATTTTGGTGGCTACTTCAAAACTGTAATTTTGCTACGGTTATGATTCAGAATGTAAATAGCTGATATGCATTATGTATTCTCATTGCTACAAATTGAGAGTTTGAGAACCGCTGCTCTAAATGATCACACTATTGCAAATATTAGTGATATGAAATAGATATTGATCAATGGCATATGTAAAATCCTGTGGAATTGCTTGTTGGCTATGGGAGGAGGGGAGGGGAAAACACCTAAATCATGAAACCATGGAAAAACATCATAAATTAATTAATTAAATAAATAAACTTTAAAAAAAGGTAAAAAAACCAAAAACTTATTTTAGATAGTACCTTCTATACAAACATTCCAGTTACCCCAATTCTCAGTTTGCCTTCCTTCCCAAAATAACATTACAGTTATTTTTATGTATTCTGAATGTAGCTTACATATATATATATATGATTCCACTTATAGAATATAGAGTTCTCCAAACCAGGATTTTCCTTTTGTTTTTGGATTATCTCGGGTTAACACCATGATTGATACATAATAGGAGCTCAATAAATTCTTGTGGAATTGATTAATAATTAGCTTTATATAATGCTTTAAAATTGCATAATATTTTGTTAACATCATTTCATTTGGTCATCAGATCTATGAGGCAGCTATTCAAAGGTAACCTCGGATTCTTAGTAAATATGTGCCTGTAGTCAACTCAATATCTCTCTTCTTCAGACAGTATCTGTCCTTTAGATTGTCATGGTCTAGCAGGAAAATTATGATATGTGGTAGTATGGCACTAAATCACTTACTTCTTTGTGCCTCAGTTTGCTCAGCTATAAAATAGACATCTAAAAGGATGTTTTTAAAAATAAAATGATATTTTATATGTAATATTAATTTGTTTCCAATATTATCAGAGGAGGTAAGATATATAAAGAGATTGAGCTAGGAAATGAGTCTGAGAAATGTGGCCAAGTTGATGTTCACCACCTTTATCCACATGACTTCACAAATCAACAGATAATGCAATTGTGGGCACTGCCATGAGAGGGCAAAGAGTTGGGAGACAATGACTTAGTGAAGTCTTCTTTGATTTCTGCCCCACTCTATCCAACTCATAATATCCTTTCTTTCAATTGCATTCATTCCCAGAAGGAATTCATCTCCTTTAGATCAGAGATTGTGTTGTTTCATGCCTTTGTGTTTCTTATTGCCTAGCAACATGTCTTGCACAGGGTATATGTTTAATACTTGTTAAATTGAATTAACTTGAATTATGGAAATGTTTTGGCATAATCTTAAGCTCTTTTCAATGGCAATCAATATTTTTCTGACACCGAGAGCCAATAGTTTACTTTGTGCTTACATGTACATATATGGTCAAAAGAAAAAGAGGCTCTCACTTCTGATTGGACAATCTCAGTGCCAGTTACAATGAAGTTAATGAACATATCTGGACTACTGATAACACAAAACAGTAAGTCCTCAAAAGATGAGGTTTTCATTACAGTTGAGTTCATGACACAAAGTATAATTTTGTAGAGAACTGGATCCACACTCCACCTTCCACTGACAATTTGGCTAAGCTGTCTTCTTTTCCTTCAAACTGAGTCTTTCTGTGCCAGCTAATGAAATAAAGGCAGCATGAGGTCAGAGAATGTTTCTTGTCTGTGGTCCTTTGATATATATTAAGGCTGCAGTCCTTAGATCAAATATTAGAGGTTGTCCTCTTGACTAATGATTACATTGAGAAATAAATTCAAAGAAATAAATTCAAATGTAAAAACCAATTCCTTCTCTCTTCAAACAGCTTTGGAGCCAGCCGTTCATTCCCTGGCTCAGTTCAAAGCTGACCTGCTTGTTGCTAAATCTCTTTGTGCCCTAACCTACCTCTTGTGGCTTGCATCTCATTACTCCCCTCCATGCTTAGACCTATCTCTTCTTCCAATTTTCTCATAATTCACCACACTCTGTGGGAGTTTTTTCCTTCTGTAGGTACAGCTATTTCAGCAAGACTCTCAGATGAGCTTTTAAAGTCACCTTGCATACTGCCCATGGAATCGTATTTATCTCAAAGCATAGTTTCTTCTTATAGAAAGCCTCCTCCTTTTGGTTAATGCCATTGGCATTTTTTCTCTCATTAGATCTTTTCTCTCAGGTTCATGTCATCAATACATTTGGCTTTTACATTATAGTCATTTCAGTATATAGTTATCTCTCCTGTATCCTTGTATTCAACCTGCACTCTCCTTCATAACAAAGAAAAGGAGTTAGGTAAAAATGTCCGATACAAAGACTGTGTGACAGTGAATTGTTAAGGGTGAATTTAGGGTTGAGACTGAATTTACATTTAGTTGGTCACTAGGGATTTAATTTCTAAATCCCAATGAAGCATTCAAGTCAGAATGGAATTTTATGGTGGTTTATTTACAACAGGAGGAAGAAATTAAGAAAGAGAGAGAGATGCTATACCTACCTGCCAAGAGGAGGCAGAGATGGTTCATTTACTTCTCTCTAGGACAGAAATTGATCATCACAATAAATCAGATTTCATCATCTTTTTGGTTTTCATAATTATGGTGAAAAAAGATGCTTTCAGCTTTTCTTCAATCAAAAAAAAAGGCATTTTGAATATCTGGCATACACAGGACATTCTTGTCTCTTTAACTTCTTTGAGTTATGAATAAAAGGGTTCGAAAGGTTGCTTTATAATATGAAAAAGACACTACAGTTAATTAGTAAGAAAGAATTTACTAGGCACTTACTATGTAGCAGGAACTATGGTAGGATGGGAATATGAATACAATCAAAGATAAATTTATCCCTGCCCTCAAAGAGATTAATTACATCATAGTAAGGAAGAAATTGAAACTTACCATTCTTGTTTTATTTCTTCCATGAATTTTTCTCAAGTATAAACAACATGTATCTTATTTCATAACCTGATTAGAATGGATATATATATATACACATTTATATATAGTATGAAAAAATATGTACAATCTATATCATACTATCTGCCATCTTGAAAAAGGAGAAGCAAAGACAATGGGAAAACATGGATTGCAAAATGTGAGAAAATTATTATTAAAAATTTTGTCAACCTGGAAAAAATTAAAAATTCAAAACAAAAAAGAACACAGCAAAATCTGTCCATCTATATAAACATTTATCAATTACCTACACTGGACCAGTCACTGTAATATTTGCTGGGGATACCAAGGAAAGCTAAAGATTGCTTTTAACCTTAAAGAACTCACAATATAATGGAAGAGACAACATACAAACAACTGCATGCAAACAAATGATTCAAACATATATGAGATAAATAGGACATAATCAACAGAGTCAGTAGACTGAAAGGAGATTGGGAATGGCTATAGGACACTGGATTTAAGTTGACTTGAAGAATACCAGGGAAGTGTGGAGGTAGATTGAGAAGAGAGAACATTTTGGGCATTAGTGACACTCAGAAAAAATGACCAGAGTGGAAATAGAGCATTTTGATTGAGGAATGACAAAGATATAAGGATGGCATTATCACTGGATTGTAGAATGAACAATGGAAGGTGGGTTAAGGTACAAAAATGGAAAGATGAAAGGGAGCTATGCTATAAAGGGATCTGAATACCAGATGATTTTATTTGATATTGGAAGTGATAGGGAGTCACTGGGGTTTGTTGAAAGGGAGTAGAAGGGACACGATCTGACCTGACACATAAAAGGAAGTTGAAAAGCATGGGTAGACCAGAGGGTCTTAACACTATTAACACTATGGCCTGATAGAGAAGTCCAAAAGATTGCAGCCTTGTGGGTAATGAAGCTCATATAGACACTCTCCTTAAATGGAGGTTCTGGCCCAAATAAAGAGCACAGTTATCCAACTGGCATTTGACTTTTCACCCCTACTCCTTTAAAATTTTTAAAATTTCATTTAATTGATTAAGAAAATTTTTCCATGGTTACATGGTTCATGTTCTTTCCCTGCCCTCCTCCAACCCCCTCCCATTGCCCACACTTGATTCCACTGGTTTTATATGTGTCATTGATCAAGACCTATTTCCATCTTATTGATATTTGCACTAGTCACCCCCTACTTCTGACACAGTTCTTTTCAGGCCAAAGCTATTTCTATCTACTGGGCTGGCAATGAGGCAAGACTTTCAGCATTGGTCTCTGCTCCTCTCATCCATGTCCTTCCTTTGTGAAAGATAAAGACTTACTAACATGTCCCAATCAAAATGTTTAGAAATCAGCATGTTTTCTCTAATTTCCCATGATTTACTAGGAGGAACACCCTAAATCAACAAAGATTCTTATTCCTGGGACATTTCCTCTAATTATTATAAAAAAAAAAAAACCCTGGACTCCATCTTATTTTAGATTCAATATAAATACCAGTTTGCCACTATGAACCTTTTTATTCATATAATATCCCAGCAAAACAGAAACACAGTGTTCAGGGTCAGTCATCAATGATTTTGAGAAAAAAAATAACATCAAAAATAAAATAAAAGAGAAAGCCACAGTTTACAAAAAAAGTAAGGTAATAATTCAGAAGAAGATGCTCAATTAGGTAAAAGAATGATGAGCTAAAAAGGGAAGGAAAGATGAAAACAATCTTTTATCAGATTTGTTGCAATTCTTAAGAGGAAAGTCACAAACCAAAATATTCTGATTCCCTCATTTTATGTATATGGAAACTAAAACCAAAATTAAAAAAAATAAATGACATGTATTTCCTGAGGACATATATGTAGTAAGTGATAGAATGATGAGTTTATTCTAGTTCCTCTGACCCTAAAGCCATCAGGCTTTGCTAGTTTTCCTCAATGCATATAAAATTATTTCCATCTTTTATCACATTTTGCCAAATTTCAAAATGTGATGCAAAACAGGAGAGACACTTTAATTTGCATTTCTCTTATTAGTAATTTGGAACACCACCACCCCAACCAGCATCATTAATAAAATGTATTTCTCCTTCCATTGATACTACATCTCTTGTAGGGGAAGAATAAGAATCATGTTTTACAGCGTTTGATAAAATGGCTTGGAGTGGATGTGCAAATAACTCACATAGCCTTGCACTCAGCACAAGCCAAAATTCTATCTCCTTCAGCTCAACACTTGACTTGTTTGAAGATGTTGGTGATGGAGGTTGCCTCCTTGGAGATGGTGTCTGCCTTCTTCTTACCTGTCTCTGCTCTCAATATCAGGAGATATAGGAAATGGCATGACAAAAACAAAGACAAAGAAGTTGTTTCAGCATTTACCAATTTTCTGGAACTGAAAAGAATAGGTGATCTCAATCTATTCCTGTGAGATTCCAGTTTCTATTTCTGAGCCAGAAGTGTGGAGGAGTATTATAAATTCAGCATGTTTTTCTCCCTTTTCCATCCTGCTTTTCAAAACAAATTTTTATTTTTCCATCAATCATGTAGAGTGACGCACACTGAAATGTTAGCACTAATCTTATCATAATATTTACCTTATCGAGGTGCAAGTAAGTCATAATATTTTTCCTATTCCTTAAAAGAAATATATCAGAAACCTGATTTATATGCAGCAAAGTAATTACTAACCTTTACCCATTTTCCAGAAGCAGGAAGCTGGGACAGATGTCCATTATATATGAAAGCATCTGCTGGATCAGAAAATACTGGGTTTATTCTGTATACTGCTTAGCTAATAAAACACTGAATAAAATATATGTGAAACAAAACATCACTTCATGTACGCCAGAAGAGGTCAGTGACAAGACATGTGGATTGACAAAGACAATTATAAAAAAAATTACAGTGGTAATTTTCTTATTAATACTTTAGATTTTTTAGAGAAAATGAAGTAGCTCAAATGGAGAGAACACTAGCCCTAGAGTCAAGAAGACCTGAGTTCCATTCTAGCCTTAGACACTTATTAATGATGTGATCCAGGGGAAGCCACTTAACTTCACTCTGACTCAATTTATCTTCATATAAGTGGGAATTATATTGACATTTAACTCCCAGGGTTATGGTGAAGATAAAATGAGATAATACTGGAAAAGCAGATTTTGCAAACCTTAAAGTCACCCTTTAATTTAGGCTATGCAGAAAGAACAACAGACATTCTTTAAAAAACAGCTATTTTATTAACTTCAATAAATGTTTCTGAGTTACATGTAAAATTTGTTCAATAATATTTAAAAATATTAGTCCAAAATTATTTCTTTCCCTCCTGCCTCTCTCCCCACATCTTGAGAAAGTAATCAATTTAATCGTCTTTATATATGAGAAATAATACAAAACATATTTCTATATTAGACATCAACATACATTTTTGAGATATTTTGGAGGATGGCATAGACACATCACCACCATCAATCAGCCTCTTCACTGTGGGAGGAGGTGCTTCCTCTCAATTTTATCATTAGACTGGTGGAACACAGAAAACACCTGCTAAAAAGAAGGCAGAGGATCACCTTACAGCTGTGTGTATAGTCTTCTTTTTCCCATTTCTTCACACGTACATTCATTTCAGTACTTTTCTCCAATGCTAAACCAATCCTTCCCAAATGCAACAGGATGATGGCCATTTATATTCACCAGGGATTCTTCTCCTTCAATGAGATCAACTGAAATAGTAAGCACAAGTACTTTTCAAATCTTAAAATGCTATGTAAATGTTAACTATGAGTATAAATAATATTATTAGTACAGATACTACATCTTAGTCTCATTGACAAAGGGACGTCCTAGTGGAGGAGAAATTCTCTCTCTTCCAATGCAGGTCAATATCTTCTCTGTAACATATCATCATAGAATAGCCTAGAGCAGTAAGTCAAACTTAAATAGAAAGAGGGGTCACTAAACCATGCCTAAGTTTCCCTGAGAGCCATATTAACCACAGAGGAACAGTATTTATATTCTATCGTATTTTTATTTATATTCATAAATATTTCCCAGTCACTTTTTAATCTGGATTAGCCCAGTCACATTTTAATCTGGTTTAGCCCCTCTAGGAGTGTTGATGGCTTGAAGCCAGCTGGCTATGCATTTGACATGTCTGTCCTAGAACAATAAGAAGCTAAGCGACTTGCCCAGAATTAAGCTGTCAGGGCATGTCAGGGTTGGAATTTGAGTCCAGCTTTCTCAGTCCACCTCTCAATCCTTTAAATGTATTATTATTTAGTAATAAATGTGATGTATTATTTGTCAAATACTCAAATGCATCTCCAGAGTCAAGAATCACAGAATTAGGATTGCAATTACTAAAATACCTTTCACTGCCTTTCCTTGTCTGTATTATGCTTTTTTTGATATCATACTAAAAACTACCCATATTCATTCTTCTTTTTCCTTTTTTTAAACCCTCACCTTCTGTTTTATTATCAATTCTAAGACCTAAGAGCAGCAAGGGCTAGGCAAAAAAAGGATTAAGTGACTTTTCCAGGGTCACACAGCTAGGAATTATTTGAGACCTGATTTGAACCCAGATCCTCCTGACTCCAAGGCTGTCACTCTATCCTCTGTGCTAGCTGTGCCTATATTCTAGAATTCTAGAAACACTGCAGTTTCTCTAAAGGTCTGTATGGAGTGACTTTAACTCTGAATCTTAGTTAGAATTGCTTCATTGCCTGACTGGCAGATGGAAAAGTTTCTTGTACCTTTTCCCACTCTCAAGAACCAACAGATTTTTTTTTCGAGTCTTTAATGTTAATTGAGTTTTCGCTTATCTCTGCATCTTACATAAAGTGGCACTTTAGCTGCACCATTCACTTATAAACCAATTAGTTTCCAAACTATTCAACATGATGTCTTTCTTTCCTGAGAAAAGATATACTAATTGGAGTTCTGAGATATGAAAGTATGCTCATTGGTAAAATATAGATGTATCATTATTCCTTTTAATAGGCAGAACACTTGAGGGAGAACTGTTTTAGGCACATAAAGAACTTTTAACTCAATGATATAGTTACCCATTCAGAAGGCTCTAGAGGCAGAATGTTTTCAA
Organism: Monodelphis domestica; assembly: GCF_027887165.1. Taxonomy (NCBI): domain Eukaryota; kingdom Metazoa; phylum Chordata; class Mammalia; order Didelphimorphia; family Didelphidae; genus Monodelphis; species Monodelphis domestica. Next base: position 38,284,617 of record NC_077232.1, read on the forward strand.
AAACATTCAAAAAAGTATGGCATCGGAAGTTTAATTTATATAACACTGGAAGGAAAACACGTTAAAGCTCTATTTGGAATACTTAAGTTTCCCATTTTAAACAATGGTTTTAAAATGTTCTGGGAAAGAAATACAGACTTTCTAAAAATATGTCATTTTTAAGGTGAATATGCAGGTTATTGAAGAGATTTTTGAATCACAGATTTAAACATAGGAGACAACTAAGAGGTCAGTAATTCCAGCTCCCTTCGTATAGATCTGGAAACTGAGTTCCAAAAGATTAAGGGATTTGTCCAAAGTCAGGTAGTTGATAAAGGTCTGAGATAGTATTTGAACCATTGTCTTCCTGACTCTAATTTTAGGACTTCCACTGCTTGTCATCTATGTAAGCTAAACCTGGGCTGAGGAACTTAGCTAAACTGTACCCAGTTGGGTATCTGGTCAGATAAGAGTGATTGTTCAGTAATGGTAAAGAAAAATCTTATTAGGGATCTAGCAATGAGGAATTGCATTCTTGTGAAAGCATAATGCAAAGGACTCTGGTACATACCTCACTGACAGGAAGGTTAAACGTCTCCTCTTTAGTCCATCTCTTTAGTCAATCAACAATCACTCCACAAACATTTGTTAATCCCCCATGATGAAGCAAACATTGTGCTACATTCACTTCTCACCACTGAAATAGGATTTAAGGCCACCATGAAGAGAAGTCCTTGGCAGAAGAGAAGCCCCACAAAAAAAGATTTTCATGTCAAATTGACTTCAAATATTTATAATTCAGGAGTGGTTTGAACAACCAAAGGGAGTCTTGGGGTATGTAGTGGGAGGAGGAGGCATAGGGGTCCGTATGGCAATGAGTATCCAAAGAGCAAATGAGATAAGCAGCCAGAAGCCAGGAATCAAGAAAAAAAATGTGTATTGCAAAGCTACTGAGCACTCCAGAATCAGCAACTCCACCAGTCACAGGTAAGAGTGAAAGAATGGATCAAAACAACTCAATGAGAGGTGACAAAGAAAGAAAGAAGAAGGTGGTAGGTAAACTAACATCATGAAAGTCCATCTTGGAGTGGGGAATCTAGTCAAACCAATGGATCGGGACAAGGTTACCAGAATAAGTGGAAGATATCAGAACCAAGGAGACCTTGATATACTCCTTGGGGAAGGAAATAGTGAGACAGAAGTCAAAATACCCAGACAGGTAGGATAGCAGGGGCATGGAAACTTTCATTTTTTTAATTTGAAAAAATTTTATTTAATTAATTAATTTAGAATATTTTTCAATGGCTACATAATTCATGTTCTTTCCCTTCCCTCCTCCCTCCCTAATCCAGCAGCCAACATGTGTAATTGATCAAGACTTATTTCATCATGGAAACTTTTATTTTTATTTATTTAAAATTATTTAATTAATTAATTTAGAATATTTCTCATGGTTATCTGTAAGAGTGAAATGCCAAAAGGAATGGAAAAGACTGGGTTTGAAAAACTGTCTCAGGAAAAGATGAGATGGAAACCAGCTGCCATGGTGGGTGGGATGGGATGGAACATTCCAGCCAAGCTAAAAGGAGTAGCATTTAGGAATCTAGAGGTTCTTTTCTCCTTGGTTTGAAGAGAGAAGGAACTAATTCCTTACTGTGAAGACAACATATATCCCTTAATTATTTTGCCTGAGAAACAGAAGATCCTCTCCATTCATTGGTAATATTTTTAGGATAGAGACTTTTCTCTTAGGGGAAGGCAAGAGCCTATCCTAAAGAAGACTCCCTGATTCAAACCCCTATAACTATCTGTAGAAGGGAAATATTCAGGGACTTCCTGTTTCCTCTACTCTCATTATACCTCAACTCTTTTTTACTCAAATAAATAGATATTTTTGATTTTTACTAAAGACTCAATCATCTTCAATGTGTTAGGAGGGGAACTACAAAATACACCATCTAAAGAATAAGGAGACTAAAAGGGATTTTCACTTACCCTTCAGCTCTAGTCTGACTGACTCCATAGTCAATAGCTCTGCCTGGGGAAAGGGGAGAAAGAAGTGGTGCTACCTTATATCTATTCCCCTTTCCCAATACTTTGGTTCCTTCTTGATTTCCCCACTAATACAGTTACAAGATTCATGTTCTGTCCCTCTCCTCCTCCCACCCCCTTCCTGTAGCCAATGAGCAACTCCACTGGGTTTTACATGTGTCATTGATCAAGACCTATTTTGGCATGGAAACTTTTAATAAAATTGCAGATTATTAAGATGATCAAGTCTTAAATGGGGAAGGAGGAAGATGATTTAGGTGAACTGAGAAAAAAAAGAAACAAGAGACTATTTTTCAGTCAAAAAAAGATAATAATGACAAGGATACCTGGCATTTTTTTGTCACATAAGTGGATGGACCAATGAGTGACATTCCAAAATAAACAAGGTATTATAAGTCCCTTGAATAAAGAATTATATCTAAATATGATGTGACATTGACACGAGTAAAACCCATTGGAATTGTGCATTGGCTATGGTTGGGGGGGAGTGGAGGGGAAAGGAAGGGAGGGAAAGAGTATGAATCATGTAACTATGGAAAAATATTCAAAATTAATTAATCAATTAAAAATTTTCCATGAAAATAATAAATAAATAAATATGATGTGATCATGCTTTGGACCTAGTAGTAAAGGAAAGAGTGGTACTGGATCATTCTGAAATGTAGCTGCAGCATATGGAAAGGGGAAAACCGCACTGATAATAACAACCTAAAATGTCATTAACACATCAAGGCTTACAAAATGTCTTTAATAATAATAGTAGTAGGATTTACATAATATTTCAAAGTTTGCAAAGTACTTTACATACGTTTGAGACTGCTTGGGCCAAAAGAGAGGATCTGGTCATTTTATTGAAGGGACATTCAGACAGTTGCAAAACCATCACAATTTTGTGAAATATGAACTGTGGCCAAAGGTAGAATGGAGATGATGTTAAGTTATTCACTCACAACACTGAAGTGAAGCATTCTGCCCACTAAAGAGCTATTTTAACACCTATCCTGAATATCCAGGCAGCAGAAACCTTTTGAAATGTCAGCCAGAGAAAATTGGACACAGCCTATTGGCCTCAGAAAATTTTAAGAGGCCACCAAACACTCTCTGTGTTCAAGGAGACTTATTGCAAAATCCCAATAAAATGTCAATCAGTAGGCATTGAGAAGTACAGTTTCTCAAGCACTGCAAGGAACTGCTAATTAATAAGGTAATCAAAGGAGAACAAGACAGATTCTTGAGACTTTTACTTATGAGTTATGAAAGGTGAAAATCATATTCATACTTCAATCCAGAATTCTATTCCAAATTAACCAGTGATCCTGAGTTTGAGCATTTGCAACTGAATATCAATGGAAGACTTTATTCAACATCCTGAGAAGGTCATACATAGCGTGTTGCTTAGAGTTTTGAGATCATTTAGGACTTGGGAAGAAGGGGATAGTAGAGGTTAATTACCTCAATACTCCCATTTTGCAGGTGGGATCAGTGAGGGAGAGAGTCATTCACAAGGTCACATGAGGAATAATTATAAGGGGTAGGATTAGAGCCCATCTACCAGACACTACACCCAGCATTGTTTCTTTGTTTGATTTCTTTTTGCATCTTTTAATATTTCAGCTCTTGTCCATGAGAGTTTATCCCCAGATGAGAGTTTAAATACTTGCCAATGTAATGTTGTGGATGAGAGATGGGAAAAAGTCTGTAGCAGTGCTGACTCACCAAGGACTGCAGAACTGTCAATCAAGGAGGACATTCTAAATAGAATGGGGACCAGGAAGGACCACCGAAGAAGGAACAGCCAAGGTGAGAAACTTGGTCTCTTGCCCTTGGGACAGAAAGGAGGAATGAACAGAAAAGTCCTGCTCTCTGATTTCTCCCTACAATATTCAAGTGACTGAATCTTCAAACCTGTTGGCAAATTTCCCAAAACCTAGACTCTATTCCTCCTCTCCATCCTCCAATTTAGGAATTATTTTAGGATTAGGGAAACCTCAAACCCTTTCTTCCCTCAACTCCCCTACTGTCCCCTTCTCCTAAATAAACCCCCTTTGTTTAAAGTTATTAAAGAGACAGTTATCTGTCTGTTATATCAAGATACTCAAAGTAGATTTCCAGTAATACCAAATGTAGAACTAATTTGACTGTGGAATGGAGAAGGGAGGTAGGAGAAGAAGGAGGAAGGGAGAAGAGGGAGGAGGGAAGGAAGGGAGGAAGTGGCAGATCTGATCTTTAATTCAACATCTCCCTCTCAGAGTAATTCCCTAATACACCAAACATATGTTATATGTGCATTCTTGGACAAATCCTTAAAGTGTTCTAGGCTTTGTTTTCTCATCTGTATATCTGTAAGTCTTCCACACTTCAATCTAGAACCTTTACATTCCCTCCCAGAACTCGATTTATATTTTTAAGACAAATTTGAATAGAAAAAGTTGAAATTAAAACTAAGAAAGTTAAATTAAGTCTATATTTTTGAAAGGCTATTTGGATTCTGGATATTATATCTTAAGTAAATTCTTCAGATTTGATTGTCACCATCAATCTTCCCCTAATTCTAGAGACACTTCTCCCTGGATTTGCTATGTCAAACTTTTCTTTTTCTCATTGGCCTCCATTTGGGGTAGGGAAAGATCAGACAACTATATTCATCCTGCTTTGGCTTTTATTACTCATTTAATATTTCCATATCATGCTTTCCTCACATGCCTTTCAGCATCCCTTTTCATTTTGTGGCATCCCATTAAAGTGTAAGTTCCTGGAGGACAGGGACAGTCTTTTGGTTTGTGTTTTTATCCCTAGTGCTTACCATACTGCCTGACATGAGCACTTAGAAAATGTCAGTTTCTTCTTTTCCTTTTTTAAAAATAATTTCCCCCAATGATTTTAGCTAGTGAAGGATGGAATTCTCATGAGTTATTGGCAGATGTCCTTTTTCTCAGGGGGTGAGAAATGTCTGTTAAATGCTTTGACTGGAGTTGCTGTTTCAGTAGGTTATTTCTTGCTTGAGTTCAGTCAATCAAGAGAAATCCATGGTGTGCAAAGCCCTACACCATGCTGAGATGGGATAGAGAAGTGTAAGCTGATGATAGAGACCTTTTCATTCTCTCCTGTCAACCTGCATCTGTGCACTGTTTTCATTTTCTTTGGGAAAGGAGAAAAAAAAACCCTTCTTTTCAGAATTCATCTGTATGTGTGTGTGTGTGTGTGTGTGTGTGTGTGTGTGTGTGTGTTCTTCCATTCTGGCAAATTGAACTTTTTATTCATGTATTTCCATCAACATTTAAGATCAGCCTTTATAAAGCCCTATATCTAGGTAGAGCTAATTGTAGTGAATTTTTAAAGTCAACCGAAGTTTTTCCCATTCTATCCCACCTCTTCATTGTTATAATAATCATAGATAGAATTTTGTAGTTCTCTAAGTTTCATAAAGTACATGATTAAAATACTGTCTAATTTTGCCCTTGCAAAGGTGTTACTGTCATCTTTATTTTATTAAGAAGGAAATTGGGGCAGGATAGATTAAATGACTTATACAAGGTCATACAACTTGTAAGTGCCCTATTTTATTTCAGACTTTTGAGATTCTAGGTCTAGCATTCTACCCATTGTGCCACCTCACTTTCCATAAAATGATAGTTTATTTAAGCAAAAAAGAATAGTATGGAGGGGATAGGCAGATAGGCAGACCTTTAAAGAACTTTATAAATATTAATTTATTATTATTTAGTCTAACTGATAAATCACCTACCTATTGCTAATGTTTTCTGACAATGTTAAAAGAAGAAAAGAAAGATCACCAACACTTTTATTTTGCACAAGGGCCTGAAATTATGGGAAGACATTGAGAGAAGCCACATGTGATGAGAAAATATGAGAGGACTGTGAGCGATTTTATTTGAGAGACTCCCTATACCAATGAGCTCATCCATCTGCTGAAGTACTTAAAAATGACTTCCTCATCAGTGTTCTCAGAAATAGAAAAAGTCCATAATTTTTTTCTTCCATATACCAATGAAGTTGGTTTCTCTACCAAAGCTTATGTAAATTACACTGTTAAGCCTCACAATAACATTTTTGTTCATTAGCTGAGAATTGGTTTTATTGATCAATCTGCTTAAACTAATATTGTCCATTGATTTCACTCTTTGGATGCCATTTATGGATCCAGACCATGACATCCAGATAGCCCCCATGTTTCACTTCAAGGACTGCTTAGGATTCACTCTATTTTGTGTGTATTTAATTGACTTTCCCCTTTTTTTCCAATTAAAGAAAACACTTAAGAGTGCCTACTCTCTGCTACCAGATTTTTTTTGTTGCTCTGAATATGAAAATAAAAAAAAATAATATCTACCCTCTAGACCTTTTATGGTACTGGGGGAAGACAACATGTATGCCAATAGAGAGATTAACTAGAAAATAAAAAGAGAATAAATATGAAATGCATCCAGAATAATTAAGAAGGCGTGCATGTGCTAAACACATGCTTAATTTTATAAATGAAGGAAAGGAGAATCAGGAAATACTTCAAGGAGGAGGTGGCATTTAAACTAAAACTTGACATGAAATAAAGACTCCTAGGGATAAAGATGAAGAGAGAGAGAACTCCAGGGATGAGAGGTGGGATGAACAACTTGTTTAAAGAGAGAGGATAGAAAAGAGACCTTGCAATCTGGGATGACTGATTTTATATGTGTAGAAACATATAACAAAATTAATATTCTATTGCACTAAATTAAAGTCTAAGTTTCTTTCATGGAATCTTAGAAGTAAAAGGAGCCTAGAGAAATATTTTTGCCCAGAAGTCTAATTTTATAGATGAAGGAAAGGAGGTGCAATGGGACATTCAAGGTCACTTAGCTGGCCATTGGCAGACCATAAAATTGCCCTAACTGAGGCATTCAAGATCATGTATGATATATGGAGGCAGATCGCTCAATTGCATAGTGGTTCCAAATAATTTGTCTTTGTCAATAGATTCAAGGAAACTTTAAAGGGAAAATAAGAGCCAAAATACAATACATCACCAGGGCAAAACACTAGGAATTACAGAATTTCTGAATCTCCAAGTTGGAAGAGAAAATGGCAGTTATATAATCCAAGGTGGTTTGATATCAAAATATCCATGATAGTCTCTGCAAGTTTTTTATCCAAGTCTTCTCACAATAGCCTCTCTCATTATTACAGGCAGTCTATTGCACTTTTGTAGTTTTAAAGTGGATAGAGTGCTGGACTTGGAGTCAGGAAATGATGAGTTTATATCCTAACTCAGACACTATACCACACTTTGCCTCAATTTTCATAGCTGTACAATGGATATAATAGTAACTCCTACCTCACAAGTTTGTTGCTAGTATCAAATAAGTATTAAATAAGACAATCTCTATAAAGCACTTTGCAATCCTGAAAGTTAAATGTAAATGGTACCTATTATATCATGTATATCATCTGTTCCCCTTCATTTATTTATGAAAGCAAATCTTCTCTACTTAAAAGTAATTCTTGTGGTACAAATCAATCAATGATTATGGTTTACACTATAACTAAGGGTCATAAGAGGTGAGACCTGGAAGAAACATCAATAACCATCTCTTGTACGTATTTCTATTTTCCAAATGATAAAATAGAATCTGATATGCTAGGGACTTTTCCAAGTTTTCACAGTGAATAAATAGGAAGCCCAAGGCTAAAACCCATTATCTTCTAACATTGTCAAATCAATTAGTTTATTTTTTGACTCTTTTGAAGAAGGATGGAGTACTTTAAAACCACATTTGAAGTCAAGAAGAGTACTCTATTCAAGTCTTTCCTTTTACCGTTATTAGCTATGAAGACATAAGAATTTTACTTAACTTCCCTGAACTATAAGCAACTCTCTCAAGATCTAAGTTATAGAGAGATTTTGACATGGATCTGCCATTGGTATAAGAATTTCCTATACTGATGGAATTACAAATTCTTAATATCACAGCATTTTTAAGTATCAATACTACTAATAGAAAAAAGACTGTTGAATATTATAGCACAATATTGGCTTATAGCATAGTCCTGAATATACTGATATAAAATCAACTAGTAGATTTAGGAGCAGCTATATTCACACCCTCTCACATTTACTTTATTTTTTAACAGGTTGAATGATCTTGCCTGGGTTGCAGGCTTTAATCACTGAAGTTATTACAAACATCCATAAGATCACAGATCTATTAAAATATCAGAATTCTGTCCTTGCCTTAGGATTGCTATTGTTGTGAATGAACATTTTTGTCAGTTACATAAAATGGAAAAACCAGATGATGAGAAAAATGTGGATAGTATTAAAATGTGGATATTATTAAAATATGGATATTATTAATTTATAAATGTTTATAAAGTGTTTTCCTTGTAATAGTACTGAGAGACATGGAATGAAAATACTATGATTCTAATTTCCAACTCCTCAAAAAACTATTTTCCAATCCCCTCTGGGTATTTTTTGTTCATGCTCCTTCCATCCTGGAGGCCTGGAAAATGTGAACTACAATCAAATTAAATCTGTTATTTTCCCTACCCAGGTATGGCAATCTGCTTCTTTTGGGTCTTTCTCAGTTCCAGTAACTTTCCCAAATAAAGTCCCTCTCCCTGGGCAATACTATCCTATATGATGGGCAGCTAGATGACACAGTGGATAGAAAGCTGGATGTGGTGTTAAGACTAATTTCACTAAATTCAAATCTGGCTTCCGATACTTACTAGCTATGTGATTTTGGGCAAGTCACTTAACCTTATTTGCCTCAGTTTCCTCATCTGTAAGATGAACTAGAAAAGGAAATGACTCATCCTAGTATCTATGCCAAGAAAATCCCAAATGGGGTTACAGAATCAGAAAAAAAAACTGAAAAAAATGGCCGAGCAGCTGAATATTATGTGAATTGTTTCCCTTGTAAAAATTTAGTCTTCTGGGAAGTCAGGAATTGCATTTGGTTTTGTATTTGTTTGTCTAAGGCACAATGCTTGGCAAATATTAATGCCTTCTCATACAGCCATTCATTCACTCATTCTTTTATAACAAGCATACTTTCTCTCCTTCCAGAGTTTGATCAATTGCTTTATCAGGGTTCCAGGAGCCACTCTGGCCAGCTTGCAGGTATCTTTTCATGAGCCCCTATTGGTTTGGTTACTCCCAAAATTAATACCAGAGTATAGCTTACCAGTTCAATTGAATGACTCAACATGAATTAAATTTTAGAAAATAATATTTATTTTAAAAATATAGCAATAACATAAACATTTACCTTCCTCAATAACTTGGTTGTCACAGTATCCCTTTTGCCACTTCTGTCTCTAAAAAGAGAGAATTTTTATGAAGTTTCTACATAATATTGGCCCCACAAATTTCACATGAATCTGTGACATAAGTGCCTTATTCCTTGTCCTAGATACTTCTGGACTAGACCTGAATATTGCTCCTTGTGCTTCAGGGCATTGATGTTAAAATAATTGGAAACTTGGATACCAAGACACCTAGTCTTTTGACCTTTTAAACTCACAAGTTTAGAGGTAATGTGTTAATTCCCCTTACTTAGAATAAAAAGGGATAAACAGAAAGGAAATGCAAAAAGAACAGGGCTCATTTTAACAGGATCACCTGTCAGTCTCAGCAGGGAGAAAGTCTAAGTCATCTCCCATTAAATCATTGTCTCTTACTGCATGCAATCATTAAAAATCAAGTTGACAAAGAGTAAAAAGCCAAAGAACAAAAGAATGGTGGAGGGTCCATTCCCTAACTTGGTACCTTTTAAAGGCATCCCCCATATCCATCAATTGGGCAATGGGTGAACAAATTGTGACATGTGTTGGTGATGGAATACTATTTGATATAAGATTCAGAAAGGGTTGGAAAGACCTACATGAACTGATGCAGAGTGAAATGAGCAGAACAAAAAGATCATTGTACCCAGTAACAGCAATATTCTACAATGAGTAAGTCTGAAAGACTTAACTACTCTCAGCAATACAATGAGCTAAAACAATATATCTACAGGGAACAAAAATTAGAATCAGATTGCAGATGAAAGTGTATGATTTTTTAATTTATATTTTATTTTTATTTGGCAGTTTGGTTTGGTATGAGTATTCTCTTAAAACAATAACAAATATGGAATTAAGTTTTGTGTCATAATACCTGGATTTCCCAGATCAATTTGCTAACCACCTTTGAGGTAGGGGGTGGAAGTTAGGAGGCAATTGGATCACATATTTCAGAAAATGCAAGTTGAAAAGTATTAATGTAATTGTGAAGATAAATATTAAGATAATTAATTAATTTAAGGCATCTCCCATGCCAAATAGCAGTCAATAGGAAAGGGTTCTCTTATCCACAAGTTTATCAATTAAGAACTAGTCAGTTATACCTTTCCTGGAAGCACTTTCTCTAGGTATTCAGTATGGGAAAAGGTCAACATAAGAAACTTGTACATATTCTTGTTCCTGTGACACATTCCTTCAGTCATGTCTCCTGGACACACAAATAGCATATTACAATTTCATGGAAAGAGTGCTGAACTTGGCATCAGGCACCTTGGATAGCAAACTGAGCTCTCCTCTTGGCTACTTGTTTGACCAAATCACTTCATCATTTTCAAGCTTCTGTTTTTCTCTTCTATAAAATGAGGGACCTAGATTTAACTGTCTCTAAGTTCCCTTCCAGCTCTAAATCCATATCCTATTTTGATCCTAAGAGTCATAAAATCTGGAACTGGGATTGAGCTAGTTCTAAATCAAAACCAGGGTTGTTTTGTACTGAAACACCTTACATTTCAGTTTTCTTACTTATTCTTATCAGATTTTGGAAGTCAGTATCAGACACACTTAGGAATTGCAAGTCTTATCAATATGAGCTCACCTGAAGATAGCAGCAGGTACTAGTGAATGGATGTAAGAAGAGGTTTTGCTTCTCTCTTTAATTTTCAAATAGAAGGGTGATTAATGCCATTCAACTCCACTTATACGTGCTGATCCTCTGTGGGTGAATACAGCCATTTTTCATATTTCACCAAGAATAACTGTAGTAATATTCTTCCCACTTGGACAGAAAAAAAGCAGTTAATGATTTCTAGTTCCTCTGGGAAAGGACAGTATGTTTAAGTAACAGAAAAACAATCATTTCTTACAACAGACATCCATTAGTGCTCATCATTTACTCTTTCTTTCACTTTGGGAAAGTTCCTTAACTTATTCTGGTCCTTAGTTTCCTCATCTATAAAATGAGTTTTGGGCTAGATGACTTCTAAGTTTTCTTTCAATTGTAGATCCATGTTATTACAATCCTTTTGTCTGAAAAAAATCTGAATCTATCTGGATGTCACATAAGTTTATCCAAAGGTTTTTTATCCCTAACACTTTGCAAAATTATGTAGTTTTATTTGTTCTTTTTTATAGATCCTAAGAATATCCTTAATCTCTTGCTAACTAGAAACTATGTTTAGAAGGGACTCCAAATGTGTAATTCTGTTTACTCAACAATTATATAGAAAATTAATGGTAACCATCTTGAAGACTTTAGAGAAGGTGTGGTATCTGAGATGAAAAATTATCATATGAGAGTCCTATTCTTTCTATTAAGAGCACAATTTTATTTATCTACCTATAGAATCATAGATATAGATCAGAAGAGAACTGAGAGACCATTTAGTCTAACCATGTAATTTTACAAAGAAAGAAACTGGGGTTTGGAGATCACAAGTTATTTGTCCATGGTCACACATAAAATATAACAGACCTAATTTTAACTTATGTTCTTGGAATGAAGAGCTAGTGTTCTTATTGTGATACCATGTTGGCTCATATTTTGATAAAATATTAAGTAGTATAATAGATAGAGTGTTGGTCTTGGCTCCAGGAAGACCTGGATTAAAGTGTCTGCTACAGAAATTTACTGACTATGTGTCCTTGAGCATGTGTGTTAACTTGTCTGCCACAATTTCTTAATTTATAAAATATGGATAATAATTTCACCCAACATAAACCTGTGGGGCTTTTTAAGTGATTAATGTTACAGCATAGACAAGTTAATGTTATTAGTGTTACTTTAGTAATAATAATAATAGCTTTTTAAAAACATATTCCTTTTCTTTTTACTCTCTCTTCAATATACTTCATAAGCCACACATTATGTGTTCTTCTTTAAATGACCACCAAAGGATCTCAGGATCATGTTTTCAGACATGTTTAATAGTGAGCTCTGGTTTCTATTTTTTAAAAACCTTTATTCTAGGGTGTTTAATGTGATCAGTGCCAAAATTAGACAAATCTCTTCATTCTTCTTTTGTAATTCAAGCAACGAAGTCCTATCTTCCAAATAATGGGAACATTGTAATCCACATTAGTGGAAGGAATCTTGAAATCAAGAGCATCCCACACTGACAGAAATCATAATTCCTTTGAATATTGTTATTGACTCTTTATCAAAGAAAATTCAATGGTATTATTCACTTAGAATTTATGCTGTAACATAGTAATTTATATCCATTCTATAAAACCTTTGATGATGAGTCCTAGACAACTAAAATACATTTTTGGTAAGTGGATTTCACTAGATGTAATCCTGAGAGTTTTCCTCTGAGATTTGGAAACACTTTTTATACAGCCTTTAATGTTTCTTCTTCCCCTTCCCCCCTACTATATTTTAAAAACTGGTTAGAATTATGTTTCTCTGATTAATTTGAATGGCTTTATTCTTAATTTCCAGATTTACCTCTTCTTGGATGATGAATTTTACTTATATCTCACCTATTTTGAATAGCTCAATCTGTAATTTTTAATTTGTATGGATGCCCAAACAACCAGGTGTTTCACTTAGATATCTATCCCATGCAATAGGAAGTTAATCAATTTAGTTGTTTGATACTACCTGGACAAAAACGATTTATGGACTGAACTTTTCATGTTTCAACCAGTTTTTCTACAGTCATTGGGGAAGAGTCAGAAAATCCAATTAATGAAATCATTATTTAGGATACAAGAAATTGAACAAATTTATTTAACTACTCCACCATTCGTTCCTAATATTGAATGTGTAAAAAGAATTGGATTTGGAGGCAGATAACATGGATTCAAATCTGGTTCTTACCACTTGCTACATTATAGTCATGGAAAAAATTGCTTCTCACTGGGGTTATCTGTGAAAGAATAGAGTTGGGCTATGTGAGCTAAAATCCTGTGATGCTAGCATTTCCAAATAAATGATCCTAAATGATTTAATTATCTGGGCATTGTTATTTTATTTTATTTTTGCTATTTATACACAGCCTGGGCTGCTAAGTGGTACAAAGGGTAGAATGCCAGGCTTGGAGTCAGAAAGATTTACCTAACCAAGTTCAAATCTACCCTCAGATATTGACCAGCTGTGTGAATTAAAGCAAGTCATTTAACCTTGTTTTCCTCAGTTTCCCTAACTGTGAAAATGAGCTGGAGAAGGAAATAGGAAACCAATCTGATATATGTGCCAACAAAACCCCAACTGGGGTCACAAACTGTCAGACATGACTGAACAAAGAAGACACAGCTAAGGTTGAAATAATTAAACAAAATAAGATTGCTTTGATTATTTATTCTAATTATACAGGAGATATTGAATGAATGAATGAATGATTCTTTAAAATTATTACACATTATTTTCCCCTTGACTGATTTTATATCAATAAAGCTATTACAAATTTAATAACTATATGTCAACACACAAAAAATATAAAAAGACAAATATTAAACAGCTCCTCAACCCACAAAAATGAAAACAAATTGAAAAAAATTAAAATGGTTAACAGGGAACTGAAATATGTTTAGTAGATATTAAGAGAACAAGTAGTTATCTTCACTGAGTTCTAGTAACCAGAATGAGATAAAATATTTTTGGATTGTTGGGAAAACTTTTGTTTATAATCATTCTGTTATCATTAATCATTTAGAGATTTCAGAGAACTAAAGATATGACATGGAACTAGAAAAGTATACAATTTGTACTGTTTTACAAAATGGAAAAGGGTAATATTTTTAATAATTGACTTATTGGTGTTAGTTAGACTCATTGCAAAATGTATTAAAGTGATGACATGAGTTTTTGGAAATAGAGGCAGTGGGCACAGATCTAGCAAAGTACTTCAGGCTCAGTTTATAAGAAACTGATCTCATTTCCTTTTTCATAATGAGTTTAATATAATTTGTAGTTTATCAACATAGAAAAAGCTTATCTAGATTACATGAAAAATTTAAATGTTGTTCATACTCATTCTATACTAGACAGGTATAATCCTCATCATATAATCATGTAGCCATCATAATATCATGGATGTAAGATGACCTCTTGGCTAAAAATCAAGTTTTCTGTATCTTAACTCGCTTTCCAGATTGCTTTCCACTTTACCAAGCTGATTCTCATACCTTTGGGTAAAAAAAGAGATTGTCATTATTTACATACCAATTGTAGTATCTCTTTTTAGGAAAGTGAAATTTAGTTCCCCATTTATATCATATTTCATTAACAAAAAAATTTAGATGAAATTTTAATCTAAAACTATTGCTGTAGATAAAAGACAAAAACTTTTACTAATTTTAGGTATTTTTAGGAATAGCTAGAAGATCTCTTGCATTTTATTCTGGCATACTTTATGTCTTAGATAAATGTAGCAAATATAAAAATTAGAATTTCAATGTAAATAATTCCTTAGAATTATATTTTCTTCCAACAGATACAAATAGTAAAATGCTTTAGCTATTTTAACATTGGGGTAAACAAGTTAATATAATTTATATAAGGCATATAAGCAAGTTAAAGTCCTTGATAAAATCATTAACACAATAGAATTCTCAATGTAGGAAAGACTTTTTCTTCTCCAATAGATTCACTTAGGAAATGAGGAAATTAAAGACTAGGTTGATTGATGTATTGCCTACTACCTAACTGGTATTTGATCATTTAAGTGTTTCACTTCTTATTGCCATTAGTACCAATGAAAGGACATCAGCACCAATCCCTTTCCTCATGATGTTTTCTTTTTCATTTCTTTAATATATTTACTGGAATAGACTATGAATGCATTAGTGGAATCCTTGAGAAAGGAGTGGGTTTAGTTTTGAAAAATATTGCTTAATAATAACCACATTTTTACAATTGTACAACTGAATAGGAAGTGTTGAAAATAGATCTGGCTATATTAATTATTTAGTGATTTTGCAAAATATTTAATTCAGTAAAGCAGAATTTAGCCTTGAAAGCTCTCTTCGGGGAAGATATTAGAATTCTCATCAGCCCTTCCACAGATCTGGATATTTTGGAGTAGATGAGTTTCAGTTCTATACAGCCCATATTTCTCACATGATCTCTATTTGAATATTGGAAATTTCCCATAAACATTTTTTTAAAGCAAACAAACTTCTCTTGCAATTTAGAGTCAGGATAGTGTATTTGTTCCAAGGCTGAAGAGTGGTAGTGGTAAGGCAATGGAAGTTAAGTGACTTGCCTGGAGAAACAAAGGTAGGAAGATCTGAAGCCAGACTTGAACCTAGCACTTCCCATCTCTAGACCTGGCTCTCAGTCCACTGAGTCACCTAGCTTCCCATCCTATAAACATCTTAAGTTCAATATATCCAACACGAAACTCATTATCTTTCCCTCCAAACATTCTCTCTTTAGGTTGTCTATTATTCCCAAAAACAGTCTTTCTAGTCATGAATAAATATGCTATCCTAAAAGGTAATGGACAAAATCCTGCATTGACTCAACCAAAGATGAATCTGCCAAAGATGATAAAGATTCCAAATGTTTTTATTTATAGATGATAATATTTGTTGAATTACCCTTGAAGAGCATATAACCATATGAAAGAAAAACATTGTATACAGAAGACATTTTTCACATTATTTATTATATGGAATACATATTTAAAGTCAGATCATTGTTTAAAGTGATGATAGAAAAATGATATTAAATTATCTCAAATAACACTGGAAAGATCTATAGTGGACTTAAGTAAGCTATAACATGTTACTACCAAAGTACATGTGCAGAATGCTATGTATTTAATAATACATAAATATTTATTAGTATTTATTTCATGGAGAACCCTGTTATAGAACTGGTAACTGTTGTAAAGGATTAGCTTTGGAAAAAACACAAAGCAAAGAGATGCCACAGGGCCATGACAGGGCCAATATTCCAAAGCTTTCAGGAGATGAGGCAGTTTCTGTTCTAAAGTACTACACATTTTAATGGAAGAGATAACATATCTATCTTTCTATCTATTGATTGATCAATTAATAGATACATAGATAGATGAAATTTCAGCTGCAAGTCAGGTATAAAAGTTCCTTGTTCTTAAGATCCACTCTCAAAGCCAACTGTAAATATGTAACTTCTTTAATATTTCCATCTATAAGACAATGCATATCTCTGATATTGAACCATGTCATCATTTTAATAGCTTTGGTGGTGATTTCTTTCATTTCTATGTCTTCAGAAGGTCTGGCTTCTGTAGCAGAAGGGACTCTGAAGAAGCAGTTTCAAGGTAACAACCACACAAGGATTGATTTTCTGGATAATGACTTCAAAAGTTGGACAAAATGATGGTGAGTGTTCAGGGGATGAGACTGCTATCTGTGGGACTCTTGAGGTCATTGACTCATCAATACCAGCTGGTGAGAAGCTAGTGGTGATGGTGATGAATACAAAGAGTCCATTCTATGAAAGGCGACTCCCCTAAATTATAGCTGTGGGTACTAGTCTAGGAAAAGAATTAGTCATCTAAGGTTCTCTACCATTTCCAGGGCTTTTGTATCCAGCATCTTTGGTCAACTCAATAAACATCTGTAGAAAGATAGTGATCAAAGGAGTAGAAGTTACTTGCCCAGCTCCTTCCTGTGATTCCATCAATTATCTTTCTTCTTCAGCTTGACTGTCTTTTCTGCCCAGCCTGGGATGGCAGTGAATGACCTGTAAGAAGGTTAAGGGTATATCAGTGCAATACCTAGAATGAGTTATAATAGATAAACCACTAAATGAAAGGAGGCAAAGTGTTCAACATTCTGGACCAATCCTTCATAGAGAATGCTTTACATTTCTTATGTCCATTCATGGTAATTTCCATTTGAAAAAGATGGAAGAGGGACAAAAGAAGGGTTTGTTATGGACCTCATTTACATCAAAGGAAGTAGTATGCTTCACTGAGTGGGTATAAGTCCTCTAGATGTCTTCTGCAACCCCTTCCAATTTGAGGATTGGGCTGTTTCTATCAATGATTTTTCAGAAATGCAGTTTAGGCAGTAACTGTTTTGTCAAAAGGATAAAATCATGTAACCTCCCCCACTCAAATACTATATTATTCTCGACACTGTATGGCTCAGCATTCCACTCCCACTCTTAGCCTCACCTCCTGGCACTGTTTGATTTCTTTATGACATATCTTGCAGTATTCCACAAGAGTTAATTAAAAAGATCGATGTGGCTTTGAGGCATTGCAGAATGTAGAGTAATGACATTCACTGATATTGCCTTTACCATCTCTAATTCTGGACTCATGCTCTGTACCATAAGTAATATCCTTCTTTGGATTAGTCTCTGACTGAGCATCAGCTGAAACTGCCAAGACAAGGATGAAAATGACAACATTAACACATGACCTTAATTTCGAGGGGTTATGTGGTTAACAAGCATTTATTCATAGCCAACAGGTGATGTACAAAGTGTTTAGAGTAGGTAAAAATGAGGGACTGGAAGAGGAGGTGTTCAAAAATTCTCAATCAATTCCTTATCACTGATCATGTTAGTCACAGGTAAATGTCATCTTTTGTCAGTGGCTAGCAACTAAGATTAATTCAAAATGAAGAAAAGTGGACTAGACAAAGAAAAACACAAAAAAACAAGGAATGGAATGATCTGTAGCTGACAAGTGAAATCTTTGCATCAGCAGCAAAAATGAAAGAAAGCAAAAAGGAACTGCCTGAGAAAATCTATGGAAAAGAATCCGGTTAAACTGAACTCATCAACCTCATTGTTTTTACTCACAGAACAAATTACAGAGCATCCTTACTTGATCCAGGTACTCTATAACTCATTTAGACTGAGTTGAATATTGATAATATCCTCATGGACAGAAAGGTAGGGAATGCCTGTAAGACAGAATCTAAAAATGGCCTCTCAGAGGAACTGAGAGGAAAGGAGGAGAAGTAAGGTCATTTAGGTAGCAAATGACAAAGTCAGGATTTTAACTCGTGTTCTAACTCTAAAACAGCTTGCTTTACATCACCTTAAATTCAGAAGTCTTTCCTAGCTCTGCCATTTTATGGCTCCAAAGTGCTGAACTTGTTCAAGTTTAGAGGATAGACTAAAGATATGTAGGTATAGATAAATATACCCACATATAAACATATTGTGCACCAATAAATATCTCTTTATATAAATCCCCAAACTCACATAGAAAAGGTGACTGATAAGCCTTAAATGTGAATATAATTTGATATCTAAATAGTTGCTTTGAGTAATAAAAATTACTAGAAGGTAGATATTATTTTATTGGTACCTTTGTATTTATGATGGAAAGCCCATGCCCTGTAGAAAATAGATATTTAGTAGTTACTACTAGGATTGCATTAAATTGGTTTCAGAGGTATAACTCATAATTTCTTACTTTACATGATTATTATCACTCTATAAAGTGCTTTCCCATCCATTATGTTATTTTATAATAAATTTGATTTCAAGGGAATGAGAACATTTTTCTTGAGGGAATTTACTCTACCAATGCTTACTGCCACCTCTTCTGCAATGTATAATCTCAGAGTTACTTAAAATTCTGAGATGTTAAGTGACTTGCCTATGTTCAAAGAAATAATATGGGTCTTGAAGCCAGTTCTTTAGTCACTATGTGACATGGATTCGCATTTTATTTATTTTTCACACTTTTCTCAGTTTAGGTGTGTGCAATTTTACTTCTTTAGATAATTTGCTCTTCTGTTCCAAAACCCAAAGTTAGGGAAATCTGGGCTGAAACACATGGCTGGATGCTGTCTGTCCTTCCTTTCCACAAAATCCACAAAATCTCAATAAGATATAATTTAAAATGTAGCAGAAAGGACTGTAATTAGGTGCTGTGGAGATTTTGTGAATAATTGACTTGAGGTAACTGGTAAATTACATGGTACATAGATGATGTAGAAGATATGGAATATGTAGATTTAGAAAAAGTCAGAACATTGACAGGTCAAGCTGAATTGAAATGAAGCTAAAAGAATGATGAAGAAACCATGCTATAAGGGAATCCATGGAAGAAAATAGGGATGTCAAGGGTGAAACTTCACAATCATAAGTGGGTAACATAATAAATGTCTATATTTGTTGATTTGATCCCCAAGAATTTAAGCACAGTACTTTGAGTTGAGTGGGAAGATCTGACCATGTTAGATCTAATCACCAAAGGTGTAAATATTCCACTTAATCATGAAGAGGGAGGTCTGTGACCCATGTATGCAGTAGTGGGTAATGAATTAGAATCGACTAACTGCCTTCTGGGCAGTCCTAGAGTAGAGTGTCAGCTGTGATTGGTATACTTGGAATTAGGGGAAGTGACAAGAAAAAAGGTCTTTAAAAGAAAGTGACAAGGGCCTGAGGGAGGTTGGTTGATGTAGTTGGTCTTCTGGGGGTTTGAAAGAGACACATTTGGAGTGGAGCCTGCTGGAGTTGAGGCTGATGAAAGAATCTACTTATTGAACTGAAAATGTGGTGAGTGTAAAGGCACTGGAGAGCTCTCTCTCTCTCTCTCTCTCTCTCTCTCTCTCTCTCTCTCTCTCTCTCTCTCTCTCTCTCTCTCTCTCTCTCTCTCTTCTTTTTCTCTCTTCCTTAATATCTTCCCCCTATTGTAAAATAAACTACCATAAATTTCATTCTGACTTTAGTACTTCATTTTGGGGATTTAGTTATTAAATCCCTGGTGACCAATTAAATATATTCAGTCCAATCATAAAACTAATACCCCTCTACACTCCAAGCTGTGTTAATTGCCCCCTGGACCACAGGAATTGTCATCACCTTTGCATCTGACTCACATACTTATCTTCTCCTCCTATTAGGTTCTAAGCTCCTTGAAAGTAGGGACAGTCTTACTTTTCTATTTGTTTTGCCAGAAGAGTATTTGTTTCATTGTTTTATTATTTGTTTTCTGGGACTGAAATTTATCAAAATGATTAATTACTAAAATATATTTCAACTGGTCAGTAATCCTTCTAAGTATAAATCCCTTCTTTTCTACTCAGAACATAGGGGGAGCTTTCTGCCAACTTTTGGATCCCCCTTATGACACTTTCAAATGAACATTACCATTTTACAGTTTATCCCCCCCCCTTTTAGGCAGTGTGAAAAGAAATGACAAAAATAGCATTACTTTTAATTTAACTTTCCAGAATAACATCCCTTTTGCAATCCAAAAAATGTAATGTTAGAAAAATTGAAAGGTAGTTATCTTGCAAGAGAAACAATTTAAAAAGCTGAGCAGAAACACAGTATTTTATATGAAACTGAAATGCTTATCTCTCTGTCCTATTGCTCCTCTGCTCTCTGTGAGCAGTCCTTTTAAAATATAATAAAGATTATGTAAATGTGCAGGTTAACCATAACTAGAAATTATACCTGCTAAGTGTTATATACGGGAAACATTCAAATCAATCACTGAGCTGCTTGTGCTATATAAAATAAAGTGTCAATGAGTGAATTCCTACCACTAAATCCAAATTCTCTGATGACTAACTTAAGAAGGAAGCTTGATCAATACCACTCCTTTGGGGTTAGAAGTAGATTCAGATCATAACCAAATATCATGACACATTTGCTTTCTTTGAATTTTGCTTGATGAAAAATCGTTGGCTAAGTGATAGGATCTTTAGCAGAAATACCTAATTAAATTTTAGGTGACACTAAAAAGGGATAAATGATCATGAAAAGCTTTTATTAGGCCTTATTTGTTCATAGCACTGTGTTAATTTCTAGAGAAACAAATAGAAAAATAAGGACCTCTCAAGGATTTCATTTTAAAATGAGCAAAACAACTCATATACAAGGTTTTCTGCTATAAGTCAGATGGAAAGGTGGCATGGTTCAGAGGGTGCAGCACCAAAGCAGATACAAATGTATATACTTTAAAATGTCTACAGATAATCATATATATTCCTAATGATGAATCAGTTAACAGTGTCAAGGACTTTAGTGATGAGGATTTCATCTTTCAAGTAGAAGTTAGGGTTAACCACTGAGGAGGTAGTGACTATAAAGGGAATTATAATTGAGAATCAAGCATATAATAGTAAAGCTGTGCTCTATCCTGGTCAGTTTACACATGGTACATTGTGGGAATCCAATTGATAAACTGGAAAGTATCCATTGACTAAGATGGGGAAGAGTCTTAAGATAATTCCACATAAGGGTAAACTGAAGCCAAAGGTATGTTAACTTGGAAAAGAAGTATTAAAGAGGAAAAATGATATGGATTCAATTTCTTGAATGTAATTAATTATTCAGTTTCATCCAGAGAGTAAAAGTAAAAATAAGTGTCAATTTTAGATTTATAACACAAGGGAAAAATCTGAAATAACTGAAGCTATGAAGTTTTGAGTTTCTGAGCATATTGATTTATTATGCAATGCATGTCAATTGCATAACAAATTGGCACCATGTCTCCTGGCTTGGTCCTGGACTCTGAATACAAGGAGAGATAGATTATGCATTAAAAACAAACAATTTACAACATGTGTACCAGGATACAAGATTAGGTGATTTTATTTCTACTTGGAGGAACCATTAAGGGCTTTCTGACTCAGTTTGGGAAATGGGGAAGAAAAAGATCAAGAGTTAGACTTTCCCAGATGTGAAGTAGAATATCACTCAACTCTTACAATTAATTAGCAATCAGATGGAATTCACAGGAAAATGACAAGTCTAAAAATGGAGTCAGTATTACAAACTGGAGTCAGCTTGGTTCACATAATTCTGTCACTAAGAATGAATCATTTATATTTCAACAGGTACACCAATGGGATAAATAAACTCGTCAGAAGGTAGGTCCAATCTCAGCCCCTATTGGAGGGTATTGGGCAAATCTTGAATGATCAATTCCTTAGTATATTGTACAAATAACACTTTTTATCCCTGGGATGGATTTAATGGTTTAACATGGTTTCTTCTACCTCTGAAATTATCTAAATCTGTGTAACATATGTACTTATAGAAATAGGATAGGAAAATATCAACTAAAGATTGGCTGATTTTATTATTTCTTAGTGGCAGAGGCAATGTTCCAACAGACAATTCTTAATAATAAACAAGATGTGACACTTTCTAGGATTTAGAAAAGGTCTTTTTAACTAGGAGTTATGAACTTGGGTTTTTAGGCATGAATGTATGGATGGATGTATGCATACCTATATATATATATACCTGTCTATGTGTATGAAGAATATATGAATGCATACACAACCTCTCTGTATACAGTCTCCCCCACTGACAATGGTTCTGTATTGCACTTTGGATAATATTTCAATTTCTATTCTTCAGTAAATAAAAGCTAAGCACACACATACACACATATGCACACACACAGAGATACATGTATATTAATGTGTGTATATAAAACCATATTTCTATTAAAAGTTTCCTTTGTAATTCTATGTTTTTTTAATTGTATAATTTGAAAACATGAATCTGAGACAGAGCCCAGAGGCTTCACAAGATTGGACAAAGAGGTCCATGTAATGAAAAAATTTGAGAACCCATTACTTAGAGTTAAAAATAAATAATTTCCTCTGTAAAAACAGAGAGGATGCCTAAGCAGTCATATTTAATAAAATATATATTTATTCAAATGCATACTATTTGAATGTCTTCCTACATATAACACATTTATAGTTGTGACCCATCTGTACATTTGTAGATATATGTTCTATGTACATATGCATGCATGAATATACACATAAACATTTACATATGTACTAATTATATAAATATATTTACAGACATGCATATGTGTGCATACACAAACATTTTTGTGTGTAGAAAATCCCTGCATATAATTTCTATAACTGAATATGACTTTACATTGCCCTTCAAATGATTTTTAAATTTCATTTCTTTAGACAATGGAAATCAATGCTTCATGTGTCACAGAGAAAGAAAGAAAGAAAGAAAGAAAGAAAGAAAGAAAGAAAGAAAGAAAGAAAGAAAGAAAGAAAGAAAGAAAGAAAGAAAGAAAGAAAGAAAGAAAGAAAGAAAGAAAGAAAGAAAGAAAGAAAGAAAGAAAGAAAGAAAGAAAGAAAGAAAGAAAGAAAGAAGGAAGGAAGGAAGGAAGGAAGGAAGGAAGGAAGGAAGGAAGGAAGGAAGGAAGGAAGGAAGGAAGGAAGGAAGGAAGGAAGGAAAGAAAGAGAAAGAAAGAAAGAAAGAAAGAAAGAAAGAAAGAAAGAAAGAAAGAAAGAAAGAAAGAAAGAAAGAAAGAAAGAAAGAAAGAAAGAAAGAAAGAAAGAAAGAAAGAAAGAAAGAAAGAGATGGATTGATAGGTGGATTGAGATGGATTGATAGTCAGATGAGTTTTATGGATTGCTTGTCCTTCCAACCTTATATCAGAGTTTGAACATTAGGTGCTTTTCATTCCCTCCCTCCCCCCAAATGTGAGGAATTTGGCAAAACTCATATCTATATCATATCTATATCTATAACTATATCTATCGGTATCTATGTCTATCTATTGATCTATCTATCTGTGCAAAACAAGATTAAATAGCAATTTTGTAAAAGTAAGGAATGTCTCTTCAGGAGTTAAATGAATTTCATCAGTATCCTGATGTTTTAAAGAACAAGTGGTGAAGGCTGGCAATAACTTATATGTATTTTTGTGGTAAAATCATTATCATATTTTAAAGAGAAAGAATATATATTTTTCTTCTTACCAAAAACTATTTCAACTGCAAACCAAAACAAAAACAATTTTGTGTTTATTGTTTTTGTTTTGTGTTTTTGTACATTGTGCATGAAAATGCATATTGTGGGCAGGGGCATATGTTGTAATATGTAGAACATATAATTTGTAATAGTCATTCTTAAAGTTAGGAAGATCTGACTGTGTTTACAGATAAGTGACACCCTCAGTGCTCTAGGCAGCTCTCCAAGACCAAGAGGTTCAAAGAAAAGACTGTTTTACATCTGTGGATGGAGTTTCCTCCTCCAGGAATTCCCTATACCAAAAGAATGACAGACACTTCCTATCCTTAGTCCTTGAAATAACATTTTGGAAAAGGATATTGATTCAAACTATGTCACAGTGTAATTTAATTTCACACATTTATGTCCTTAGACCTTTATCACCTCGATGCTAAAAGGTAGAGACATGCTTTACAATCTAACATCTCTCCTTAACTGATCATTTTGTTGTTAGTAATGTCACTTTTGGCTCAAAGTATTTACTTTTTCTGAAATTGTGTCAAAATGTTTTAATGGTTTGGGAAATTAAGTATTAGTATATGGTGAGGTTGGAGGAAATGCTGCTTCTGCAAGCTCGTCTTCAGATTATGGCAAAACTAAGGTACGGTCCAAGTTTCTTTGTAAACAAATTTCTCTATGGAAACAAAGATTTTACAAGAAAAGCAATGAAATAAATGACAAATATTTGAAAAATTCCATGTTAACAGATTAGCCCCTAAAGATACAAAAACCAAATAGAAGTGTTAGAATGAAAAACATTTTTATTCTGGTAGGTATTTAGGGACTGATTATATATATAAAGTGAAAGCAAGTAAAAGATCAAAGGTCCTGAAAGATGAAGAAAGATGAACTTGAAAGATGAGAAGTATGTTGATGTCTTTGATAAAAATAGAGAAATTATAAAGAGGCTGTAGAAATTCATCAATTTTATTCATAGGAAGTAAAAGTTCTTGGTATTCTTCTTGTAAAACAATAGATGTTTATTAACTGTATATACTGTAAGGTCATCCTTTCTGGTTGGGGACATTTTGTGGTTTGCAGATTGATCTATATAAAGAAGGCACTTCTGGCATTTGAAGACAGGCTAACTCACCCCTAATTCACCTTTTTTCCTTCTACAACAACATAATTTCCTGAAATTAGAGCTGAATCCTCTTTAGCTCATTATTTCCAACACTTTTCTTGGCTAGTCCCATTAGTTCCACTTTATATATTTTTATTCTCTGAGGTCCTATGCCACAGAGGAAAGAGAAAGGTTTTGGTATCCCCCACAGGTATTGTAAAGATCCACGTCAACCACAGTGATGCTTAGAAAATAGTGGTATATGGGGCCAATAGAATGCATTGAAATAATGAAAAATCCATGGCCATTCACATATATTTTTTTTTCTTGAAATAAACTGACTTGGCAAAAATAAAAACAAAATAATGCCCTTGGACTTTTGAAAAATTCAAATTTCAGTTTTTATTTAAATTATGACTTTATCTCCTCCATATCCTGAGTCTGGAAATTTACTATTCATGTGTCAGATATCCAACATGAAAAAATGAATGTCGACTTTCAGGCAGACTTTTGTGACCTAAGATTTGGAACAAAGAAGGAACAGAAAACAGCAGAAATATTTCCCCCAATTGCAGCACATCAATTGAAGAGACATATATAAGTAGATCCTAGATATATAATTTATAGCCATACTATTACATTGAATTGCTTTATGGATTTGCATATACTAATAATTTGGGAAATGAGGAAAGACCTTTGCTGGCTTTTTTTTGGTTTGCTATGTTTAGGATCTCTCCCCCCTCCTGCTTTTAAAGGTAATAACTGCTGTAGAAAGTGACATATATACTAGAAAGATTGACAGTCTGTCAAATCACCTTCATAGAACAAGGGATAAGTTACAGGCAGGGGGATGCTGGGAGACAGATGAAGTGACTATCGGTAATCAAGGTAAAAATTGCTGCCTGATGGAATCCAAGCAGCAAGGACCTCATTTTGTGAAATACTTAATGACTTTTTATAGTGCTGGCACATTTGGGCTGTAAGTTGTAAGATATTCTCCAAGTGACAGGCTGACCCTCTTCTCCCCCAAGATGTTATCAGCTCCCTAAAGAAAAGTAATTCGGCTGCTGTCTTCCCAAAGATGAACTCATGAATCAGTGATGTGGGCAGAGGTGGCATTCTAGATAGCATTTGGAGAAATCCATAAATCCTTTAAGAACCCCTGTTTCTCAGATGCTATAGAGGGTTGTTATGCAGAAATAATGCCATTCTATTGTGAAAGTTGAGGCAGTCTAGAGAAGTGCTAAAGGAGCCCAGAGATGACAAAGGATGAAAAAATGGTGAGGAAAAGAGAATATTTCAATAATGTGGCTTAGAGTTCACCAGAGAATCCCATCCTGCACCTTAATTATGATACAACAGTCTCTTTAAGCACTGGAGCCTAATGCACATCAAGGCTTTGCCACGTTGCCAAGGACAGTCAAAGATAAATGGCATGTGATGGATGCAAGAAGGAAGACAGAAATGAATTTTTCATCAAATCTTCTAAGCAAAGGGAATCTAGGCATGATGAAGCTTCATCATACTCCAGATAACCCTGTTTCTGGAGGGATAGAATAAAATGTTCACATCTTCTTGAGTTGGATAAAGTGAGCTCAGCCCATAGAGGTGACTTACACTTCTTTGATGAAGATCCTGAAGATCTGATAAAATGTCCCTTTCATCCCTCTGACTTTAAGGACCTTCAATTAAGTTAATGCCCCTGAACATAAAATGCATTTGCAGATGGGGAGTGGGGAGGTTAATTAACCAGTATTTTTCCTCATGATGTGTCAAAGTAAACCACTATTTTATAAAAGCTATATTCATGTTTTCAATAATGAAAGCTTTTAAAGACTATGAATTTCTTACTGAACATCCCCATTTTATAGAGTCCAGAAAAAGAGGTGCTAATGTGATATTTCCAGGTCTGTTCTTTCTGAACTTCAAGCCTAGGGTAGAGGGAGGAAAAAAATTTATTGATGAGTAAATGGAGGCAAAGAAGGTTAAGTGACTTGCCTAGAGACACACAGCTAGTAAGTGTCCAAGGCCAGATTTGAACTCAGGAAGATTCCTGATTTTAGGCTTAGTTCTCCAACCACTGTGTCATCATCTAGCTGCCCTAGAGGTGCATGATATCCATAAGTATCCATAATACAAAAAGTCCAAAAACCTTTAAAGGTATTCAAAAAAGCCCAAAGGAAACAGATTTATGATGTAGGGGAAATCAGAGAAGTCATCCTAATGATTTGGACTTTAAAGGATGTTTAAAGTTCAATGGCTGAGTGAATATGACATTCTAGTCAGAAGGAACATGCTAATTACTGACACTTCTGTGGCACATTTTAAAGTTTGTAAATCTCTTTACATTATAATCTCTTATGAGTCTGGTAGCAACCCTGTGAGATAATTACTGAAGGATTCATCATCTCCATTTTGCAGATAAAGAAACTGAGGGCCACAGATGTTAAAAGGATTCCTCATGGACTCTTGGCAGGCTGTTACTTACAGTATCTGAACCCAGGTCCTTCAGATTCCAAATATAGAAAGGCAGAGAATAGTGCAAGGCTGCGAGTGCACATGTAGGGGAAATGATGACATGATATACCAGTGGGATAAATTTGGAAATCTAGAGTGATGTTAGAACATGTTCAGGTGAGGTGGGGTGATGTATTATTTGATTCATTAGGTCATCGGTAAAAATTGATGCATTTTTTAAAAAAAGTGATTCTTTAATTAATTAATTAAAATTTTTAATTAAAAATTGTGCAATTATGATTAGACTGATGCAAAAGAAAGATGCTGTTGACGATGGTATAAAGGATGGTGTGAGTTAGTAGAAACACCTATTTACCTCCATTAAAATCATCCAGGTCTATGATAATGGAGAAGTAGTATGGTCATCATGAGTAATACAGAGAGAAGGTAAAAATTTGTTGTAAGAGGCTTTGGAGATTGACTAGTGTGTGCAGAGTTTGTTTTTTTTTTTTTAATTTGTACAGTGCTAAACAAACTCTGTCCCTTTCTGATTTCATAGAGCAATGCTTGTCCCTATACATTATTTAAAACTCTTCTCTTATCCTAACTTCAACTAAAGAAAGGCAAGAGGAAAAATGTGGTTTTCCTGCAAATCACAACCTGTATTGAGTAGTTTTGTCATTTTACAACCCTGATCTTTATAATGTCAGATTTCCAAGAATTTATTTCTGATCAAATCACTAAGTGCTTTTACTATCTTTGGATGTCATTTCATGTGGATTTGGACACTTGAATCAATTTTAATTGTTTGTTTATGTACTTTTGTGCTATTTCTTCACCTATTTTGGACTTCACTCATTTATCATATTTGTTCTTCCTTCTCCATTTATAATCAGATGGCTAAAAATCAGTTATTTAATTGAGCACTTTGTGATAGGGGAAAAATCCTTTCTCCTTTTTATATACCTTCTATTCTGCAACCCTTTGTTTTAATGTGGTTTAATATGGTATTTTGCCCAAGCCTCATGAAATAGCTTATCTTTTCTTCTAATCTATTTGTAATGCAAGTGAAAATGGATGGATTCACTGATCTCAAGAGTAGTGGCCTACTTATGTATTTAAAGGATTAGTAATTTTGTCACTTTAGCTACTTTCTCCACCCAATACAGTCCTGTATGGTATAGATCAAAATGAGACAATGTTTGTAAAGTGCTTTGGAAACCCTAAAGTACTATATAAATAGTATTATTATGGTGATTGAGATGACCTTCATGAATTATTTTTCTTTTGGACTTGTGCTATTATTTTATATCATAAGCATTAGGAATATATTATATCAAAAGAAATTATATAATAATATAATAAAATTATTTCATAATATATTATATCATAAGCAAAAGGAATATTTTCAGGGAGAAAATTTTTTCTACCATTGGAGATCACCACCTGCTCTGCATTTTAATAGTGTTGCTAATGGAAGTGAAAGGTTAAGTGATTTGCCAGGGGTCATACAGTCAGCATGTGTCAGGACTAGAATTCGAATTCAGACTTTTCCTGACTCTGAAGCTGGCTCTTTGTCAACCACACTGTCTTTTCTTGAGTTACTGTATACAAAATTGTCATCCTTTTCCAATATGGTGACGTCTCTCCAGATTTACTTACCTAATTTGGATATCACCTGCTCTACATTTGAAGGGTTTTTTAGTGTAATAAGAGCTTAGCCTGAGCTGAGAGTAGAATGAGTTAAGAGTGGGATATTTGGGGTGTTTAGGGAGGATGAACACCATGGGTATGTGGGGCTGTTGAGTCCTTTTTAGGGCTGCTCATCCACTTTTGGCATCCACCTTCCTCCCAAATCTTACCTGTAGTTCCAAGGAGCCATAGAATGCCCAGCAACTACATCCCAGTAAAACTGCCTTGGCAGAGAGGTTAAACTAGATTGAGAGCCATGAACAGGGCGCAAACCGATCACCGAGTTAAAGAAATGTCTACTCCATAAAAAGTTTCCCCTGGTGGAATGGGAAAATGGGAATACTTTGTTCCAAGGATCATAAAGGCAGCTGGAATAGGTACTATGGAACATTAAGAGATTGGTCTCATATCAAATATACCAACATCATCAACTGCATCCAAAGCCATTGACAGTCTTCTTGACTTGTGTTCTGCCATTGGACTTTGATGTCTGGAAGAAAGAATGTAGTGGACAACTTTGTACAACTCTGCCTCACTATAATGCAATTCATGCACAAGTCAATAGATCATCTTGTGATGTCATTGGTCCTCTTCAAAAATAAAGGACAAACAACAATAGTCTTCCTTCTCCATCTTGAAATTTATTTTCTATCAGAGTAGATCAAAGCAGGAAAAAGGACACCTAATGCTTTATCTATTTTCTTCAAACATTAAAGCTGATCTTCCAAATCATAGAAGTCCTATCATCTATATTCTGATTCCAAATGTACCTTTGAAAATGTCTCTACTATCTTTAACAAATGCATTATTTCTATATATATTGTTCTTTTATGAGAGAAATAGATGACATTTATATATGTAGATACACTCATACTAAAAAATAATAGAGATATACTCATACTCCCTATTAAATTCCCTATTAACTTACTCTGGATTTTAGTTTTCTTGGAACAATCTTTCCAAGTCTATTAAACATTATGCAGTGATAAGAGCAATGAATGGGAGACTGGGATATGGGATCATAATGCAAAATAGAAACCTTATTATTTCTGCGACCTTGGACATGTCACTTCACTTTTCTGGTTCTCAGTTTCTCTATCTGTCAAATAAAGTAGGTAGACCAAATGATTTCTAACATTAATAACTGAAATTTGTATGATATATATGTGTGTGTATATGCATATATATATATTATATATATTATATATATATATATATATATATATATATATTTAGGTTTTCTATGTTCTTCAAATCCAAAATCTCATGTAAGTCTCACCATTGTCATATGATGCAGATGTTTTTGTATTATTGTGTCTGTTTTATATAGAATGGTACTGAGGCTCAGTGAGATATATAATGAGATATATGATTATTATACCTAGTAACTATATGACCAAGATTTCCTAATCCAAGGCATACATTTTTAACTCCATTTCTAAACACTATGATTACTCTCTGTCTTTCAATGTGTGCCCCTCTTTCCTTTGGTATAAATGAAATTTTGCTTCTGACCTCATCAGATAACTTTCTATAAAATTATAGTGCTATTTTATAAAAGTCAGAGTTCTGATAGAACTGAAGTACAATTTAATCCAACTTATAACTAAAAAAAGATAACTCTTTGAGAGTAATGTATCCCTTCTTTTAATTTAATTTAATTTTCATTGGTTGCAATCTTTCCCTTTTCATTGTTAATATTGGTAATTTGATATTCTTTATTTTAATCAAATTAATCAATGGTTCCTCTATTTCATTGATTTTTTTCATAAA
This sequence comes from Monodelphis domestica, assembly GCF_027887165.1. NCBI lineage: Eukaryota > Metazoa > Chordata > Mammalia > Didelphimorphia > Didelphidae > Monodelphis > Monodelphis domestica. The sequence goes on from NC_077232.1 coordinate 38,315,615, forward strand.
AATCAGTTCTTTGTTTATTTACTAGTTCAATGGTTTTCTTACTTTAAATTTTATTAACTTCTTTGATTTTCAGGATTTTGAATTTGGTGTTTAATTGGAAGGTCTTAATTTGTTCTTTTTCTAGTTTTTTAGTTGCCTCATCAAGTCATTGATCTGCTCTTTCTCTGTTTTATTGATATATTCATTTTGTGATATAAATTGTCCACTGAATACTGCTTTTTATACATCCCAAAATTTTTGTTATATTGTCTCCATTCATCATTCTTTTAAATCAAATTGTTGATAATTCCTATGATTTGTTCTTTGACCTACTAATTCTTTAATACAAGGTTGTCTAGTTGCCAAATAGTTTTAGTCTTGTTTTTTTTAAGCACTATGGTCTGAAAAGGATGCATTTATTATTTCTGGCTTTCTGAATTTTGTTATGAGGCTTTTATGTCTTATTATATGATAAGTTTTGGGGAAGGTGCTAGGTACTATGGAGTATCCATCCCTTCATTAATATTTCACTTGAGTGTAAACTCATTATCAATTCAACAAATCCCATTCCAATTTTAAATAGCATTCAAGACTAGAATGGATTTCTTTATGGCATGTCAAAATTTTTTTTCTTTGAACCTTCCACTAATTGCTCCCCATTTGTTCTCTGTGGCCAAAGATTGGAATAGATCATATTCTTCTTGAACAAATCTTTCCTCTTTTAAGAAAAAAATATCCTCTGTCCCTTTAGCTTATTCTCAAATGGGATGAACTTAAAAATTTAAACATTGTTACCCTTCTTTGAAAATTCTCTATCCTATAATAGAATTTGAACTACTGACAATGGGATTCAAAGGTAATCTGACTAGATGTACAATATGATTAATTAACTCCTTGTTTGAAAATAATTTAGTTTATATTTATTTATATATTTTATATTTACTATGAAGATATAAAGACTCCAGTAGAATATAATTTCTACAAGGGCATAGTTGTTTTGTTTTTGAGATTATATCCATAGTGCCCATCCTAGTGTGTTAAATTCAGTAAGCAATAAATGTTTCCTGAATGGAATTGAAGAAAAAACATTGTGGTCCTTACTAGAAGCATATACAATTTTATCAAGAATTTAAGTCACATGACAAAAAATTGTTCAATTAGTCCAATGTACCACATCTGATAGGACTGAGCAAATGTAAATTCAATATATCATTCTTATTAACAAGTCCACTAGACAATAACAGCTTTGTAATGACGAAAGTGGAACTGTTTTGCTGTGCAAAATAGTAAATGTGTGAAAGCAGAGCTTTTACACATTCATACATACATGAAATTCTTTTTTCTTTTTAATTTTGGTCCCTCAGTAGAAATCAATTCTTGTTCTTTAATCTCCATCCACTGTTATGGTGCTATTATTCTTAGAAAAACAGAGAACCAACTTCAGCCAATAAAAATGGCATTTGATAAATTCATATAAGCAATTGTCTCACTGTACAGAGTAATTGAGTAAGAAATAGTTAATGCTAGAATTAGATGAGATAATAGAACCTCCCTTTTTGCCATTAAAATTAGATTTGAACTCATTCATTCTTTGTCTCTCTAACCACAACATTTAGATTTTGAAGAGTGTCTCATGCTAAATAAATGATGATAGGAAATCAAATGAGAAATATGAATCCTCAAGTGCCCATCCCTGGATATATGTCATGTTGCATTACAATGATAATTTATGAGTAAGCATTAAATTAAATGCTTTGAAATGGAATCATGCTAGTCTATTAATTATTCAAAATATTTATCTAGTAAAATAAAAGCTCCTGAAATATAATGTATTATTTAAAATAATTTTCTGTCCAGAAAAAGTAAATTAGCAGCCTTTGTTGTAAACAGTACAAGAACAATAAGTAATGTCTTTTCTTTTTCACACTTTTAATTTAAAAGACTGCAGGTTGCATAAAGTCATTTATGAACTCATGGAGCCTGAAATAAGTTACTGGTTAATGACCACTGATTCTCCAAAGTCTGAATTTTAGTAGTCAACCTGAAGGACCTCATGTAAGTTAAAGTAAAGCCATTTGGGAAGTTGGATAATGCAGACAGGACTAGATAAAAGTGTAGTGATAAACAAAATTAGCCCACTTCTTTTAGAGATGAGATAAAGGAGGCCAAGGAAAGTGAAGACTTGCCAAAGCATAGAAATCAAAATTCATTAAATCATAAAAGAATTATGTTTAGATTTCTTAGAACCAGAGGGAAAATGGAAATAAAAAGAATCCACTGGCAACTTGTTAAAAGAAACACAAAAATGAAAACTCCCAAAATAATATTTTAGCCAAAGTATAGATCTACCAAATAAAAGAAAATAATCTATTATAAAAAAGATTGGTAACTCTTAAAAATTGTTATTATGACCTGGGCAACTAGAAGAATTACACTTAGAGGGAACAGTGACAAACTGTATAGGATGAAATGATAAGACATAAATAGGTATATAGATATGTGTATGTATAAATGCATATATGTGTATATATATATATGTATATAAACAAGGAGATTAATACTAAAAGAAATGGGAAAAGAAACAAAAGGGGATAAATTTATATGTCACAAAGAAGCTCATGGCTGGGGGGGGGGAGAACATCAGTACATTGGAAGGGTAAAGAGGTTGGAGATAGGAAATACTCAACTCTTAGGTGCATTGAAATTGACCAAAAGAGGGAAGAACAATCCAATCCATTGGGGCAGAGAATAAATTTGCACCCTAAAGGGGAGTAGAAGGGTAACAAATGGACCTGTGGTAAGAGAAGCAGTATAAGGGAGGGAAAGGGTGGGGGGCAGTTTTAGAAAGACTGCAGGGAAAATAAGGGGGGAATAAGAAGGGAGGGAGATAGAAAGGGAAGAAAAATAAGGGTGGGAACTAGGGGAACTGATTAAAAACAAACATTCTTATAGAAGGAAATAGTGAAAGAAGAAAAGGCAGGAATAGGTATAGAAATCAAAATGCTGGGAAATACACAGCTAGTAATAATAACTCTGAATGTGAATGGAATGAACTCACCCATAAAATGCAAGCAAATAGCAGAGTGGATAAGAATCCAAAACCCTACCATATACTGTCTGCAAGAAACACACATGAGGAAGGTAGATACTCATAGGGTGAAAGTAAGAGGATGGAGTCAAATCTATTGGGCATCAACTGATAAAAAGTAGGCAGGAATCACAATCATGATATCTGACAAAGCCAAAGTAAAAATAAATCTAGTTAAAAGAGATAGGGAAGGTAATTATATCCCAATAAAAGGCAGTATAATGAGGAAATATCTGTATTCAACTTATATGCACCAAAGGCATAGCATCCAAATTTCTAAAGGAGAAACTAGTGGAGCTCAAGGATGAAATAGAAAAACTATACTAGTGCGAGACCTGAACCTCCCTCTATCAGAATTAGATAAATCAAACCAAAAAATAAATGAGAAAGAGGTAAGAGAAGTGAATGAAATCTTAGAAAAATTAGAGATAGTAGATATGTGGAGAACAATAAATAGGAACAAAAAGGAATACACCTTCTTTTCAGGAGCACATGGTACATTCACAAAAATTGACCATGTATTAAGGCATAAAAACATTGCAAACAAGTGCAAAAGGACAGGAATTTTTAAAAAAGTAACCTTTGCAGATCACAATGCAATGAAAATAATCCTTAGTAAGGGTATATAGAGAGGTAAATCAAAAATTAATTTGAAATTAAACAATATGATTCTCTAAAATTGGTTAGATAAAGAACAAATCATAGAAAAAATTGATAACTTCATTGAAGAAAATGAAAATGATGAGGCATCCTTTCAAAACCTATGGAATGCAGCCAAAGAAGTACTCAGGGGGAAATTTATATCCTTGAATTCATATATTAACATATTAGGGAGGTCAAAGGTCATTGAATTGGGCATACAAATTTAAAAAAAACTAAAAGGTGAACAAGTAAAAAATCCTGAGATGAAGACTAAATTAGAGATCCTAAAAATCAATTGAGAAATTAATAAAATTGAAAGTCAAAGAACTATTGATTTACTAAATAAGCCTAGAAGCTGGTACATTGAAAAAACAAATAAAACATACAAAGTACTGATCAGTCTAATTAAGAAAAGGAAAGAAGAAAACCAAATTGACAGTGTCTGACATGAAAAGGGAGACTTTCCCTCTAATGAAGAGGAAATTAAGGCAATCATTAAAAACAATTCTGCCCAATTATATGGCAACAAATATAGCAATATAGGTGATATGGATGAATACTTAAAAATATAAACTGCCTAGACTAACAGAGGAAGAAATAAATTACTAAAACAACCCCATATCAGAAAAAGAAATTGAACAAGCCATCAAAGAACTCCCTAAGAAAAAATCCCCAGGTCCAGATGGATTCACAAATTAATTCTATTAAACATTCAAAGAGCAACTAATCCCAATATTATACAAACTATTTGACAGAATAAGCAAAGAAGGAATTCTACCAAATTCATTTTACAACATGGTACTGATCCCAAAACCAGGCAGGTCAAAAACAGAGAAAGAAAACTATAGCTCAATCTCCTTAATGAATATAGATGCAAAAATCTTAAATAGTATACTAGCAATAAGACTCCAGAAAGTCATCACAAGGGTTATTCACTATGACCAGGTAGGATTCATACCAGGAATGCAAGGATGGTTCAATATTAGGAAAACCATCCATGTATTTGACCATATTAACAAGCAAACTTACAAAGTCACATGTTTATCTCAATAGATGCAGAAAAAGTCTTTGATAAATTACAATACCCATTCCTATTGAAAACACTAGAAAGTATTGGAATAGAAGGACCTTTCCTAAAAATAATCAACAGTATATATCTAAAACAATCAGCAAATATCATCTGCAATGGGGATAAAATAGAAGCCTTCCCAATAAGATCAGGAGTAGAACAAGGATACCCATTATCACCTCTTTTGTTTAACATTGTACTAGAAACACTAACAGTAGCAATTAGAGAAGAAAAAGAAATTGAAGGTATTAAAATTGGCAATGAGGACACTTAGCTATCACTCTTTGCAGAATCCTAGAGAATCAACCAAAAAGCTAGTGGAAATAACAACTTTAGCAAAGTTTCAGGATACAAAATAAACCCGCATAAGTCATCAGCATTTATATATATATATATATATATATATATATATATATATATCCATATATATATATATATATATATATATCCGTTTATATATATCCAACCCATTTCAGCAGCAAGAATTAGAAAGAGAAATTCCATTTAAAATCACCCTAGACAATATAAAAGACTTAGGAATCTATCTGCCGAGACAAACACAGGAATTATATGAACACAACTATGAAACACTCTCCACACAATTAAAACTAGATCTAAACAATTAGAAAAATTGTTGATTGCTCATGGGTGAGATGAGCTAACATAATAAAAATGACAGTCCTACCCAAATTAATTTACTTATTTAGGGCCATACCCATTGAACTACCAAAAAACTTTTTTACTGAATTAGAAAAAAAAAAAACACAGCAATGTTCATTTGGAAGAACAAAAGATCAAGGATACCCAGGGAAATCATGAAAAAAATGCAAGGGAAAGAGGACTTGCAGTCCCATATCTCAAACTATACTATAAAGCAGTGGTTATCAAAAGAATTTGGTACTGGCTAAAAGACAGAAAGGAGGATCAGTGGAATAGACTTGGGGTAAATGACCTCAGCAAGACAGTCTATGATCAGCCCAAAGATCCCAGTTATTCAGACCAAAACCCACTATTTGATAAAACTGCTAGGAAAATTGGAAGACAGTATGGGATAGATTAGGTTTGGATCAACATCTCACACCCTATACCAAGATAAACTCAGGATAGGTGAATGACCTGAATATAAAGAAGGAAACTATAAGAAAATTAGGCGCACACAGAATAGTATACTTGTCAGATCTTTGGGAAAGTAAAGCCTTCAAAACCAAGCAAGAGCTAGAAAAAATCACAAAATGTAAAATCAATAATTTTGATTACATCAAATTTAAAAGTTCTTGTACAAACAAAACTAATGCACCCAAAATTAGAAGGGAAGCAGCAAATTGGGAAACAATATTCATTACAAAGACCTCCGACAGATGTCTAATTACTAAAATTATAAAGAGCTAAACCAGTTGCACGAAAAATCAAGCCATTCTCCAATTGATAAATGGGCAAGGCACATGAATAGGCAATTTTCAGTTAAAGAAATCAAAATTATTCATAAGCACATGAAAAAGTGTTCTAAATCTCTTAGAATCAGAGAAATGCAAATCAAAACAACTCGGAGGTATCACCCCACACCTAGCAGATTGACTAACATGAAAGCAAAGGAAAGTAATGAGTGCTGGAGGGCATGTGGCAAAGTCAGGACACTAATTCACTGCTGGTGGGGTTGTGAACTGATCCAACCATTCTGGAGGGCAATTTGGAACTGTGCCCAAAGGGCAAAAAAGACTGTCTTCCCTTTGATCCAGCCATAGCACTGCTGGGTTTGTACCCCAAAGAGATCATAAGGAAAAAGACTTGTACAAAAAATTATTTATAGCTGCACTCTTTGTAGTGGCAAAAAAATTCAAAAATGAGGGGATGCCCTTCAATTGGGAAATGGCTGAATAAATTGTGGTATATGTTGGTGATGGAATAATATTACACTCAAAGGAATAATAAAGTGGAGGAATTCCATGGGGACTGAAACATCCTCCAGGAATTGATGCAGAGTGAAAGTAGCAGAACGAGAAAAACATTGTACACATAGACTGATACACTGTGGTATAATCAAATGTAATGGAATTTTCCATTAATGGCAATGCAATGACCCTGAACAAATTGGCAGAATCTATGAGAAAAACCACTATCAACATTCAGAGGAAACACTGTGGAAATAAAAACACCGAAGGAAAAAAATTGATTGAATACATGGATAGAAGGGATATGGTTTGGGATGTAGACTCTAAATGAACATCCTAGTGCAAACAACAACATGGAAATGGGTTCTTATCAAGGATACAAGTAATACCCAATGAAATCGCGTTTTGGCTGCAGGAAGGGGGGTGGAGGGGAGGGAGGGAAATAATGTGATTATTGTAACTGAGGAATAATGTTCTAAATTGACAAAAATAAACTAATTCAGATGGAAAAAAAATTAAATTTAAATAAAAAAAAAAGAATTCAAGTTCTAAGGGAGTTATACTCAGTATCAGTGTTAGCAACCACCACCGAGGAGAGCTAAGAATATGCTATACAGAAAGCAAAAGTTTCTAGTTTCCAACCAAGATTAGCTGAATGTAGTCTTATAAGAAAAAAAGAATATTTAAAAAATGAAAGACTTCTAATATCCCTGACGAAAATATCAAAGATTAATTTCAATTGTAAACACACAACTGAAGAGACAAAAAATTAAACATTAGGAACATAGGCTAAACTCTTTAGAATTTAATGAGGAGATGATATAACTACCATAAAAGTTTATTATATTTTCTCACTCATAATTTTAAGGCATATAAATGGATACTATAGAGGAAAAGTCATCAGTGAGAAAGCCTGGGAGTAATTCTTTTATGTTTTGGTCACCTTAAAAGACAAAAAATATTTAACGGGAAAAGAATATATGGAGGATGGGGGTTAAGAAAAAAATCCTTCTCATAATTAGAGTGTGCAAATTGATAGCTACACAAAGAAGAAAGAGGATTGGGATAGCAGATGACACATGAAACTTACCCTTCTCTAAACTGTTTAAAAGAGGGAAAAATACATAGACCTCTAGTTTGACACAGACATACATTTAACTCAATAGAAAAAAAAAGAAAGGAAAAGGGGAAATGGGGAAAAATGTGTAACAGAGGAAGGGTAATTTAAGGAAAAGCAACATTCTAAGGAAAATAAACCATAAGGATATACAAAAATTATTTCTATTACCATTATTGTTGTTGTTGCTGTTACTGATATTGCTTTGTTATTGCTGTAGCTATTGCTATTATTCTTGCTATTGTTGTTATTGTTTTCACAATTACCATTGCTATTGCTCTAGTTGTAGCTATTGCTATTAATGTTGCAATTGCTGATGCTATTGCTATTGCTATTGCTCTTGTTATGGTTATTGCTATTGAGAAAATTTAACATTGAACAGAAGCATAAAAAGAAAAGTGAAAACTTTAAAAGGGTTTTGATAAGGTTGAGTAGAATACATTCAAACCTGTTAAAGTGATAATTGAAATAATTAAGATATTTATGATACTTGAAAAAGGCAAGGTACTTAAATGCTTGAAAGAAACCCAAAGTACCTAAGACACTTAAGAACTCTCACTATTAGAGCAATGAACAGTAATATGCTTAAAAAGAAGGAAGAAATCTAAACAAGATTGGCTGATATCCAAAAAAAGTTTGTGAGACAGGAAAAAAATGTGGAGAAAAGAAAAGGAGAGATAGAAAAGAGTCAACTATTATTCATTGAGAGGCACAAAAAAGGTAAATACAGTGGAGAAGAAAATAAGGATTGGAATTAACTCAAAGTGTAAATTATAGCCACACTCAGTCACCTATAGAAACCTAATTTATCCTACAGGGAAGTAGGAAGTTAGAGTGAATAATGGAGAAAAGGATGCACAAAAAGAGGCGGGATTGCAGGGTTGTTGAAAATATATTTTTTTTTCTGGACAGAGAAAGGCTAAAAGGAGATAAAGAAGAGTAACAAGAGGAAAATAAGATGGAAAGAAACACAATAAGTTAAATGTAACTGTGAATGCATGTTGAATGAAATCACCCATAAAATGGAAAAGGATATCAGAGAGGATTAAAAACTAGAATTCTAAAATAATCTATCTGTGAGAAACATATTTAAAATACATTTAAAGCACAGTAAAAGAAAGAGATTGGAGCAGAGTCTACTATGCTTCAGCTAAAGTTATAAAAAAAAAGCAGGGGTAGCAATCATCATTTTAGATAAAACAATAGTAAAAAGTCATATAATCAAAAGAGATAAGGAAGAAAACTACATTGTGATGGAAGCCACCTCATACAACAAAACAAGATCAATATTAAAGATATATGTACCAAATGGTATAGAATCCAAATTCCTAAAGAAGGAGTTGCATCAGTTACAGGAGAAAATAGATATTGAACGTTTATCAGTGAGGGATGTCTCAGAAGTAGATAAATTTAGCCAAAATAAAATAAACAAGATAAAGACAAAAATCTTACATAATATACTAGCAGAGAGATTACATTTTATCACAAGAATCATACACCATTATCTGGTGGTTTTATACCAGGAATGCAGGGATGATTCAATGTTAGGAAAACCATCAGCATATTTAACTATGTCAGTAATGAAACCAACAGAAACCACATGATTATTTCCATAGATGCAGAAAAAGAAACTCATAAAATGCAACATCTATTCATTATAAAAACATTAGAATAAATGGAGGTAATCAACACATGGCAGTTCATGTCCATTAGTGTTCAATAAACCCCAAAATTCAAGTTAATAGAGAAGGAACTCACTCTGACATAAACTGCTGGGAAAACTAGAAACAAAGTGTCAGAGACTAGGATTGGAACAACATCTCACAGCATAGGTCAGGATAAAGTAAAAATGGATACTTGATCTAGAAATGAAGCATGACACCATAAACAAATGAGAGAAACATTGAAAAGTTTATCTCTCAGACATATGGATAAGGGAAGATTTTATGAAAAAAATAAGACATAGAGAACATTATGAAAAACAAAATTGATAATTTTTATTACATTCAGTTAAAAAGATTTTTAAACAAAAAGATACTAAAGCAACCAAAATTAGAAGGAAAACATAAAACTTGTTGGGGGGAGGGATTTTAAATTGAGCATCTTATGACAAAACACTAGAATAACAAAGTAAAATTTATAAGAATAAAAATAATTTCCAAATTGAAAAATGGTCAGGAGATAGGAACAAGAAGTTCTCAGATGTAAAAATTAAAATTATCCATAGTCATATAAAAATGTTCCAAATTACATATTTGTTGCTATTGTTATTGCTATAACTATGGCTATTGTTATCACTTGTTGCTTTTGCATTTTTGGTGTTGTTATTGCATGTGCTTTTGCTATTATTTAATTGCTTTTCTTTTTGCTGTTCTGTTTTTATTGATGTTATTATTGTTATCTCTATTGTTAGTGTTGTTGCTATTGTTGATGTTGCTATTGCGATTCCTTTTGTTGTTGCTATTATTTTTGCCGTTGCTGTTTTTATTGTTAATGCTGTTGTTATTGCTACTGCTCTTGTGATTGATATTGATAGCACTTTGTTCTTGTTGCTATTGCCATTGTTTATGCTATTACTCTTATGCTATTATTATTGCTACTGAGGAGAAAATAAAACATTGAAGAGAAGCATAAAAGGAGAGATGACTAAAATACTAGCTCCAAAGAGAACAACAAATTTTTAAAAAAGTAAAAATGTATAATACCTCAAGGAAAATGTGAAAAGATGTTAATCCCAAAATAAACTCCTTGTAGAACTTCCAAAAAGGATAGAAAAACAATTAATAAGAAACTTAAATGAAAATTTGGGGGGGTGAACAAAATGAGAGAAAAAAATCAGCAGTACAAAAACTTAATGAAGAAAACACTTTCATAAAAAAGGAAATACATTCTCTTAATTGGGCAAATAAGTCCCCAAGATAGAAAGTAGAAAACCTCAATGAATAAAATGGCTAGCCAAAAATGTGAATCACACAAATGTAAGCTAATGACTTCACAAAACATTTGGAATGTATAAAATAAATGCAAAAAGAATGAACAACTATAAGAAAATGTAAAACATTTGAAATTTCTCACTGGAAAAACAAATGACTTAGGAAATAGATCCAGGAGAGATAATATAAGAATTATTAGATTACTGGAAAGTCATTATAAAAAAGGAACCTGAATACCATGTTGAAAGAAATAATTTTGGGAAAACTGCCCTAATGTTCTAAATTTAACAAGAGATTAAAATAGAAATGAAAGGAATCTACCAATCACCTCCTGAAAAAATCCCAAATTAAATATCTCAGGACTATCTGAGCCAAATTCCAGAAATACCAAACAAAGAAGAATATATTACAAGCAACCACAAAAAATAAATTTTTGGAGGACCAAAATCAGAATTACACAGGACCTGGCAGCTCCTACCTTAAAGGATAGGAAAGTATGTTGTATAATATTCAGCAAAGTCAAAGATCTAGGCTTACAACCAAAAATGACCCACTCAGTGAATCTGAGTAGAATAGTCCAAGGGAATAAATGACCATTTAAGGAAATAGAGGAATTTCAGGTATTCCTAACAAAACAACCAAAGGTAAAAAAAAAGAAAATGTGATGATAAAATTTCAGATTTAAAATAAAACATAAAAAGGTAAACAGGAAAAATCTCTTAATAATTATAGGGGTTAAATTAATCACATCCCTCCATGAGAAAGTAGTAACTAAGATACTTAAGATTTCTTTAGTATAAATGATACTTAAAGTTCTTAATACATATAAAGTAATCAAGAGAAAAACTGATTATTTTCCTTGCATGGGGAAGTGATAACTAGAAAACTTAAGATATTTATGGTACAAAAAATGTTTAAGATATTTAAGATAGTTTAAGTTAATCAAGGAAAACAAGGGGTTAATCTTATAACATTACCAGTAAGAAGGTGATGACTGAGATGCTTAAGATAACTATGATTTCTCTTTCCATCTCTTACTGCTGGACTTTATTAGTAGTATAGAGAAATGCTGATATTTTTGTGGGTTTAAGTTTACCTTAATTTTCAAATGTAACAATAGAGATTCCCCGCCCCCAAAACTGGTTATGGATAGGATTGATCAGTAAGGTAGTTTTTATTGACTGAAAAAAAAGCTTTTAAAGAGAAACACAAAGAATTTAGTTTAATATTAAGAGTAATCTTATATATAATACAAACTTAAAAGTCATTCTTATAGAAAAAATATACCAGAAATAAGCTATAACATTCATTTGGGCCAAATCTCTGGCTGTTTCAAAACCAAATTGTCTCCACTCCAACCCAAACCCCATCTTGTAGTATTCACTTGCTCATGGCTCCAGAGTCCCTGGTATCTTATTGTTGATAGTTTTCTGGGTTACTTACTTTATGGTCATTTCAAATCCATGCCTCTGTCCACCTGTGTAATGTACTCATGTTCTCCCCAACCCATTTCTCAATCTCCTTAGGTTGTCTTCCTCCATTAGAATTTAAACTCCTGGGAATGACTCACTTATTTTTGCATCCTCAGCACTTAGTGCAGTGCCTGACCTAAACATTGTATTTAGGCACTAAAAATTGTATTACTCATCCATTCTATTACTGTTTGCAAAGATAAACTCATTAATAACAATTAATTAATTAATGACATTAATTAATAACAGTATCTGATTACATTTTAAAAATCCATTCTGAGATGTTATGTCTTTTTTCTCTTGTGCATAAAGCTTTATTCATGATTCAAAAAGATCACTTGTTTAATATACTTTTTTAATTTTGGATGTTCTTTGTCTTACAGGCGTTTAATGGTTTTTATCTCAACAATGTTTCCATGATAATAAAACACACAGATTTTAACATGTCATAAATCAATTTGAAAAGATTCCTCTTGGTAAGAATCATGTTACATGGGTATACACATACTCATACACACATGCATATATATAATATGTATACATATGTATGTGAATATATACATACATATATATATTCTAGTATATAAGCTAAATACTAGAATGAGTGAAAACTCCCTCCTGTGCCAAGGAATATATCAGATACCCAGCAGGTAGCTTCAGTAGACCATAGCAGATAACCCTGTTAACTCAGAGCAGGCCAATTAATGTTGCATTTAAAACTCTCTCGGTTCCCTAGAGAAAGGAGAAAATAATGGGAAATCTGAAGGTCCAATATTGAGAAATTCCTCAGACTACAAAGATCTTAGAAGTAGGTCTGGGGAGTTTGGGGAGCTTTATCCTTCCTTCTTCTTTTTGGACAGGGTCTTTTTTTATTTTTGCATAAAGATCAGCCATGCTTTGCTGCATTGTGTTATTGATATTGCCTTATCAATGGAGCAGGGATTTCTGGCAGAGAGTTTTTATTTAGTTTCTATTTTACCTTGAAGGAAATCTGTTTAGCCAGTAGATCCAACTTTAGGATTTCTTCAGTATAACAGTCACTTAAGATGGAGACAGAATGAATCACAAAACCATTACAAACTCCCTCTCAGAATTTGGCTGATTTAATCTATGTAAACTGTTGGGTGGCTCCAGCCAGTACTCCTTAATATCAGAAGTATCTGAGATCCAGTGTCTAAATATATACTTAGGTGGATTCTTCTTAAGGGCAGCTAATTGGCACAGTGGATGGGGTGTCAGACTGAAGTTTCATTTTCCTGACTTCAGATCTGGCTCCCCAGATGTAGATTTTGTGATCCTAGGCAAGTCACTTAACCTTATTTGCCTCAGTTTCTCATCTGTAAAATGAGCAGGAGAAGGAAATAACAAACCACCCAATATCTTTGCCAAGAAAACCCTGAATGCATTCAAAAAGAACCAGAAACAACTATAAATACTACTTTATTTGGATGCTGAACCAACATGAGGTGGACTCTAATTGACAAAGCAATTAATTATAAAAGCACCAATTGATATTGTTGATAAAGTGTAAGACCTGAAATCTTAGACCTGCAAAAGGAAGATCTGAGTTCAAATCTTCATTTATCCACTTATAAACTGTGTAACACTGAGCAAACTACTTGATGTCTGCTTCCTTATCTCTAGAATATAACTAATGATAACTACTCTACAAAAAGATTGTAATGAAGACCCAATGGAGTAAAATAAAAAACATTTATTAAACCTAAAAGTACTATATAATGTAATCTACTATCATTATTATTATTTCTTTGACCTTTACTGTGAGAGGCAGTCTAAGTGTAGTATGCAGAAAGCTAGATGAAGTCTAGAAGACCCATGCTCAAGCTAGACCTCTGATCTACACTGGCTGAGTGATTTGAGAAATTACAACTTTTCAGTGACTCCAGGAAATGTTTAAGATTAGAAATTGAATAGAAGATTCCAATCTACATTGGTAGAGAATTTTCTTGTTGGTATTTCTACAAATGAAATCACCAATTAGGTCAAGTGTTATTAAACACCTAAAAGAATTAGAGTTGTCTCTGTGTTGCAATTATTGAGAAGCCATCCTTCCTCTCCTCTCTCTCCCCCCCAAAATGGCTAAATCTAGAAGAACCTTAGAGAGATTATATAGTTCAACATCCTCATTACTTCGATGAGACACAAAGAAATTAAATAAACTGACCTGAGTTTTGGGATTTTCAACTGTAAGGGATATTGAGAAAGATTATCATTCCTCATTTCATAGGGGAAGAAATCAAGGTTGTGACTTGCCCAAGATCAAGTAGGTAGTAAGTGCCACTTCTACTACACAAAATGACTTACTTGTAGATCTTGTGCCTTTATAATTAGGGCTTAAGTAATTTGCCTAAGATTCTCCAGCTTGCTAATGGCAGAGTCCAGGTTTCTCTATCTTTTTCCTGACTCAGTTAATTTCTTTTTCACTGAATCTTACTTTTTATGGGTTCTTAAAATTCCCAAATTCATAAAGACCCTCTCTTTAGGTATGGATATGTAAGCCTCATTGAGGAAGGGGAATTGATTAATTATGGATGAGCAAGAGAAAGGGAAAGGCAAAAAAGTACTTGGTTCCAGAGCAGAGTAAATTTATCTAGTTAGACCAGGCTGTTATGTTAATGAGAAGGGCAAGATTAAGAAAACATTATTGACTGAAAACAAAAGTATAGAACAAGACAAATTAATTGTATCTCAATATAGAACCAAGGTCTTATTTAACTTTCTGTGATTCCTCCAATTTTGTGGCCATGTTGTCTAGGGTCTCAAAATGTATCCTCCTCTACATAGGAAACTGATATTCATAAACTTTGTTCAAGAACTTATCTCTTATGTCTTGTGGGTATGGGTTGTGATTATCAATTGCCTTTATTTAGACTCCCATTATCTCACCATTGGAAGGTGATTTATTTAGTGATCAGTCTATCAGGATATGATATCCCTTCCTCAGTTGGATTGGTGAATTAATTCACATGGATGCTCTCTCCAAAATGGCAGCTGAGAATCTATCTATGTCTGTGTATCCTATTCTACTTTGTTAATGTCCTCCCATAATTTCATCTGAGAAAGTCCATTCATTGTGCTGTGAGATTTCATTGCTTCTTTTATCCATCAATCCTCATACTGACCTCTGGAATCAAGCAGAACAAGTCCAACTCCTCTCCATAAAAGCAACTTAAGTACTTAAAGACATCATGTGACAATTCTTCAATAGGATAAAAATTCCTAATCTTTATGTAACTTGATCACCATGATTTTTGCCATTTTATACCCATTCCTCTAAACATTTCCCATCTCATTAATGTCCTTCCTAAAATATGATTCCTCTCCCAACTTAATATACTACTCCATTTGCAATTTGACTGGGTAAAGTACAGATGCAATATCACTTTTTTCTTCATATTTATATTTATTAAATATCACCATTTTTATTTCAGCACAGTATTCTAGTCTGCTAAATTCCTTTCCTAAAGTCCAGATCATAGCATCCAACATGTTATCTATCCCTCCTCCCTTTGAGACATCTACAAATTTCATATCAAGGTGACACCATGGATAGAATACTGTATCTGGAATCGGGAAGACCTGAGTTAAAACCTAGCCCAAGACACTTACTGAATGCCCAAGTCAATTAATATCTGTTAGCCTCATGATGATCATGAGGCATATACTTTACTGTAAATACTTCATTAAATGTTCAAAAGAACACATTCTTCAACAGGATTTCTCTTCATGTGAGGATCTATCAGGTAGATTGTTAATCTCTTCAACAGATTTGGATAGGCTCAGAAGGTAAGATACTTTGAAAAATAAATGAGACAATATTTGAAAAGTGCATGGTGAACTTTAATGCTAACTATTATTATTAATATTAATGATTATCATGAGGATGATCTAGTTCTACAAAATAAATTAGTCTTGTGTTCTATA
This sequence comes from Monodelphis domestica, assembly GCF_027887165.1. NCBI lineage: Eukaryota > Metazoa > Chordata > Mammalia > Didelphimorphia > Didelphidae > Monodelphis > Monodelphis domestica. Next base: position 38,331,749 of record NC_077232.1, read on the forward strand.
TTATGAAGATAACTACAAAATTCCTGATTTAATATTGGAAATTCCTTCTAACCTTATTTGCTAGAGAATTGGTCCAAGATTGTTAATCCACTTTTTGTTGTCACCTTATTAAAAGAAAATAGATCACAAGCTGATTGTTGGAGGAGGGAATGGAAAATGGGGATAGGTGATTTGGGAATGAGAGCAGACATACAGTTCTTGAAATCATCTCCTGAGGGTCTGAAAGGGCTGTGATCTACATTGGGGAAGAGTGTTAAAGTAGGCATGAAATCATGTGTCTATGAATCCTAAAATAATTCAGTCAACAAATATTTGGAACTGTTCCCATTTCAGATGGTCCCATTACCCTATGGCAGTGGTGTTTCTGCCTATTTTGAATAACTTTGCATCTTCTACAAGGTCTATCCAGGCCAAGTGGACGGAAAGTTTTAACAGCTGCTTCTGAAGAAAGTGTGAAGAAAAAAATCATTTCCCATCCGTGCCTCTGTTGGGTTCCTTCTTTTCTGCAAATCTGCTCTTTGCACTGTGCCAAATGCCATCTGCCTCCGTGCTCAAGTGGTGATAGTTTCCAACATTAGCAAGTGCCTCACTCACTCCTTGTTAGAAATTTGTGGAAGCAAAATCTCAGTAACAAAGAAGCTATAACATACTCTCCCATTCCACTATAACTAGAATTTGTTGGCTTGTGTGAAATATTCCATGCAGAGCAATTATTTTTTTAGCAACCATTGCCTGCTCCTGGAAATTCAAATGATGTCTTTAAATTAAATTACTATTAACTATTTATAGAGGAATTGGGATGATTCGGAAAGGGACAAAGCATCAAGGAAGCTTCTAAAACACGAAGTCTTCTCTGAATTTCATGTTTTTAATTACTTCCTTAAATGTTCAAAAGAACACATTCTTCAACTGGATTTCTCTTCATGTAAGAATGTATCAGGCAGAATGTTAATCTCTTCAACAGATTTGGAAACTCAGAAGTCAAGATGCTACTTCTGTAGAGATACTGCTTAGTGCATTTCCTTTCCGGCTTCATGTTTGTTTATTTAAACCTTGACTTCAAATGCCCTGTAGTGAAGACCCAAGTCAAACTCCACTGTAAAATGTTTAATTCTTGCTGTGCTATATATGCTGATTATGGATATATTTTGCCCCCACATATTCTTTCTTATTATTGACTTTCTCCTTCTTTCCCATTTTATTTTGCTCATCTTAACTTTTAATGTCATTAACAACTTGTCTTCTGAAAACAAGTAGGCATCATATTTTCCTTCAAAATCTTACTTATAATTTCCCAATGATTGGCCTCTGACTTTAGGTTTACTAATCTCTTTTTAACTCTTATCCCTCCATTCCAGAAGCTGTATGACAAAAAACAAGTCTTTTTGGTTAACATTCGAGGCCAGTGGCTTTTAACCTAGGATTCACAGTCTGCCAAGAAGTTTGATTCTCTAGTTTAGGGTTCTGTGAAATTGGATGGAGAGATGTTATGTATTTATGATCATTAATATCTAGTTGTAATTTTGCATTTTTCAGTAATAATTGTAGGCAATAAAATATTGTTTTGAAATGGGGGCCATGGCACAAGAAAAGGTTAAGTAGTCTAAGCTCTAGAGACTGTGTCACTTAAGAAAGAGTCCAAAGTCTTACCTATAGCATTTCTTTAGAGCTTGCCAATCCTAAGACAAATTCTAGTTAATAGTATCATTGGATTATACCTCTAAAATTCAAAGGAACCTCTAATTCCATCGAATCAATTCCCCTCCTCACCATTTTGATGGAAAGTTCAGGGATGTTAAAGGACTAGTCCAGGGACTCAGCAAATAATTTTAGAAGGGATAATACTATGTCAGGCTTGCCTAGGTGGCTTGATTTTGAAAATTAGAAAATTTCAGTATCAGAACTCAAAGTATGAATGGAAAAAAGAAAAAAAAATGAGGATGGGACATATACATTACATAGTCACACCCATTCCCTGCTGGATGTTAGCATTAGAAGTAGGATAGTGAAGTTGTAACCCATGGCTGCTAGCCTTTTGTGCATCTGATAAGGCTCTCTGTATCCTGGCAGTACAGAAATGCAGAGCCAGATAGTGACTTGAGATCAATTAATGAGGATGCATTAAGTGTCAGTTCTTGGGATTCTTGTGAGAATCAAATGAGATAATATGATGAGATGATATGTATCAAGTGTTTTGTACACATTGGGGTGCATTTGTAGGTAAGGTGCATTTTATGTGGATATTTTTATACATATACACATTGCATAATGTATATGTTAAATATATGAACATCTGTATTAATTATGATATGCATCTGTAGCTATATATTTACAAATAATTGTAAGCCACTATATGAGGTTATATATCTTTGCATGTGCAAATAATGCAGGCATGTATGGGAAGTGTGGGATAGTAAAGAAGAGGATTAACCCCATTATCAGAAAGAGTCCAAGTTCAAGTCCAAACTTTGGTACATAATGGATGTATGATGTTGAGCCAGTGAGTTCACCTGTAAGTGCTCCAAACAATTATCTACAAACAATAATATTCAGAGGAGATGCTGATTTGTATTCGTAAAGAATCAAAGGATCATGGGTATTCTGCAGACAGTGACATCACAGCTTTAGTAAAAATGTATAGATCCTTATTGAAATAGACATGCACACACACACATATATGTATAATCCAATAAAATTTGGACTCATATAATTGTTACAGTGCCTTTTAATGTATATAAGACAGTTGGGAAGTCAGAAATTTAAAACAGTATAGAAGATTTTTTCCTACTTTTTTGTAGAAAAAATAATGGACCTCTACTCAGTCAAGATCTCAATTTTAATTCTGCCCTCAATATTTTCAAGCTCTGTTATCAGGACAATTATTTTGTCTTCCTCAATCTGTTTTCTCATATACAAAATCAGACGAGTAGTATCAATTATTCCTGTCTCATAACATTGTTACCAGACTCAAATGAGATTAAGAATATGGAGTCCTAGACAAAAGTCAGTATTATCTGTTCTTATTTTATTCTGTTTTTTTTTTTGAAATACAAAGTGTTTAAGAAACCATATAATACAACAGAATAGGTGTAACTTAATGAAATCAGCAATAGCTATGATTATTCCCTTCTTGTAATAAGTAATTTAACTTGTTTTGCTGTGAGAAGGTAACATATTCCAGTTTTCTAGAATTAGTCTTTGTCTTTATGTCATCAAAAAAACAAATGCAAGTTGAACTGTGGAAGGGAAAAAGAGGCTCAGGTCTTCTGTTTCAACTCTGAAGTTCTGTGATTCTTGGCACTGGATTTTGGGCCAGAAAATGTGGATATAAATTCTGGCTCTGTCATTTATACCAACATCTGTATAGCTTTAGGGAAGTCACTTCTCCTCCCTGGGCCTCAGTTTTCTTGTTTGTTAAATGAGGGGATTAGATTCAATGAGGCTCTAAGGTCCCTTCTACCTATAACATCTCTGGGCCTCATTTCCTGAATTCCCACCCTCTGCTGCATGATGGGCTCAGTGATATTTAAGTCCCTCTTAGCTCTTAACTTCAATGATTCTCCTTCTCTCTCCTTCACTGGTAAAACTCAATGATATTTAAGCCCTTTTAAGTTCTTACTTCCCAGGGTTCTATGATCTGATAACTTCTCTTTGGATCTTAGCTGCTTCATCTGCAAAATGATGAGCTCTGTGGTCCCATCCAACTCTAAATCTATGATCCTTCACTCAAAAAGATCCTCCCAGATCTAAAAGCCAATAGTGCCATGTTCCATTTAAGCAGAAAACAAAGTAATATGTTAGAAAAATCAATTCAATTAATCATAAAACTTAGTCAAAATATGGTAACTTCGTGTCACTATGTTCCAGTAAATTCACTTTTTATGACTGCAGTACATTATCAGTGATGACTAGGGGACAAGAAGTGACCCAAAACAAGTACATGGCAGGAAAAGAAGAGACAATTATGTATCAAGAGTTGTAAGAGTGTCAAGTAAGAGATACACTGCCTGAGGGATCCACAGGTAGCCACAGAATAAGAGACATAAGGAAAGGGATCCAACATATTGAGGGTATCTTGAAAGACTAATGGAAGAACATGATTAAAAGTAGCAAGCCAAGAAGGAGGTTGTACCCTCATCAATGGATTGATATATCCATTAGTTTTGAAGCATCAGAGAGACAAGAAGATGCAATGCCTGAACCACTGAATTTACTATCAAGAAGTCTTGCATTCTAATTCAATATCAGACACACATTAAACCAACTCTATCACTCAGGTTTACTGAGATGAAGTAAAATAGGGATTCAAATAGCACTTACCTTACAGAATTGTTAGGAGGATTAAATGAGAGAATGTGTGTAAAATAACTTTGCAACCTTAAGGTACTCTATCAATATTAGCTACTATAATTATTTTTAATTTTAGAGTGTATTTATCTTAAATGCTCTGAATTCTACATTAGTGTATGTAATTGATCTTACATTTGTTGTCTGATTTATTCTGTGTTTCTTTTGAAATTCATTAAAGGCATGAGCACAGAGATGAAGCATAAAAATATAAATAGCATAAAAAATAAAGCAATAAAAAAGCATAAAAAAATAAAAAGAAGCATAAAAATCTCTTATGTTACCACAGGAAAAATTAGCCAGATATTTTAAAAATAATTATTTTAGAATGTCCCAATTTCATCTATACATGAAAATTATATTTTGTATCCATTATGAATATTGTTTATTAGTCTCACATTTTACATAATCACAGAATTTCAGAGTTTGGAAGAAATTCACCAGCTACTTAGTCTGTATCACAATTGCAAAGGCTTCCTCACTCTAATCTACTCATGTAACCACTGAAATTCTGTAGAGGCAGAATTTATTAATTAAAAACAAATTTAAATGACTGATCAAGACATCCTAATAAGTCAAAGGATTCTAATTCTCTAAGGATCTTGAAAATTCCTGGACCAGGTACCACTATGTACTTTTGGGAATCCATTATTCATTTCCACCCTGAACATCTCAAGACATCTTTAATTGGAAAATAAGCAAATAGGAGGTGGTCTATCAAATTCTCCATCCTTCCCCACACTGACAAGTGGACAGGTGATGGTTTGTCTTCTATACCAGAAACAAATCATTGTAAAGCCTTCCTGTTACCAAGAATCTGTGAAAGGAACACATTCCTAAAGATAAAGATAATTTAAATACATATAAATAAAAAATCTGTAGACTATATAGCAACTAAAACACTCAGAAAATCTTTTCTAATGTACAAGAACTGATTTGGCCCTTTCTATTCTAGGGCCCTAATCTAAGAATTAATATATCACTTGAAAAATAAATTCTCACACCTCATTAGTGGTCATGTATCCTGTTGTTGAAACCCTCTCTACTTTGGGACAGCTCCAGATGTTAGAGATTTTCTTTTAAATCCCCCCCAACTCAATTTTTATTTAGCCTAAAATTGCATAACTTTGCAATTTCTACTCCCTTTCTCCTGGTTATGGCATGAAGAAATAGACAAGAAAATCACCCCATCCTTCTGAAAGAGGTGAAAGAAAACTATGTCTTTGATCTTTTAAAAACTTTATTAAAAGAAAAAAAACACCAATTCCCCTGCTGAAATTATCTAAACCCCTAGCTACTCTGCATCTCCTTAGATTCAAAGTTCATATCCAAGGCATAGGATTGGTCGTTATATAGACCAATCCTGGGTCCTGAAGTAAGTTGAGATGTTGCCCCTCCCTAGCATGGTCTAATTCAAGACCAATCCCATGCCGAGAAGTAGGGGTCCTGCTTCCTTCCCCAGCACGAGATTGGTTCATTCAAGACCAATCCCACACCAGGACGTAGTAGGGAGAGACCCCTGAGGCACTCTGGGGGATCTAGTTCCCCAGGCCACCACTCTTTAGAACTCACACTTTCCAGAAGTCTGAGAGCTAGTGATATTGAAACAGCAAGATGGTCCCAATTAAAAAAAATAAAGAAACCACCACCAATGACAATGACAACAAAACTCTCTGATTATAGTTCAATTGAGTAATGGGACCAAAAATCAATAATTCTTTTGAGAAGACATGGCTTGAAAGGAATTCTGGTCTTTGGGCACCTGAAGAGCTATTAGAGGATAGAAGGATTAACATTGATTTACTTGACTCCAGAGGACAGGACTGAGAGAAAAGATTGGAAGTTATAGAGAAACTTTAGAACTGTTGTGTGCATATACATATTTGAAGTGATGATTGTAGACGGTTTCTAACAACTGGAGATGTCCAAAACAGAACTTAGTTCCTTTGGCATGTATAAGATATGTAAGCAGAGGCGATCTGACAAGTACTCAAGAATACTTATTTAATTATTTAATTTTGAGGTCTATAATAGGTTGGTTATTAAACACTACAAGCTTGTTTCCTTCCCCAGTTGGTCAATAAGTCAGTCAACTAGAATTTATTAAGCATCTGTTATCTGGCATTGTCCTAAGTATTAGTCATTTCATTTCCTGATGGCTTATACTCTCTAAAAATGATTCACCATCTTTACTGTGTCACAGAATCACACTGAGGAGAGATATATTAGGGTCACCTAATTCAAGATACCTGAACAAAAATCCCCACTATAGCAGGGTTCATCCAAAGTTGGGGAACCCACTATATTATAAATTGTAAAGTACCTTTATCTACTCTTTGACCACTCTAAGAATTGTGATATAATTAGAGTTCTGGCTTTCTAGCTATGTCTAGGTTAAGATCTACCTGAGATGCTGATTACCTGTGTGACTTTGGGCAAATTATTTAAGCTCCCTTGTATTTAGTTTCCATTTCTATAAAATGAGAGGATGAGATTAAAAAGCTTCAGAGGGTCCTTCCAGCTCTCATTCAATGATCCTATGGCCATTGCTAATAATAAGTTGTGTTTTTTTGCTTGCTTGTTTTCAAGCAAGTCAATTTGCTTCTTTGAAACACACACAAATATATCATAAATATGTATATATACATATATGTATATAACATTATGATTGTTCCAATTATAAACAACTCTTCAGACAAAAAGACTGTGAGATGTTGCCATTTCTTACTTATTTTCTGTAAGAATTTTTATTAGTGCATGAAAATATGGATATTGACACAAAAAAGTGCCCACAGTGAACTCCCAGCAAACTCAAACTAGCCTCTGATCCCTCTATTATTACCATCTGATGTGCAAGTCCTACAAGTTTTTAACATTCCCCTTCCCAGAAGTCTCATGAAACAAGTCAGAATGTATAAAGGCTCAAGATAACTAGTACCCTCTATTCCAACTGAACTGTGTGTGAGAAAGGTCACCATTGGCCTTAGGTAACAATGACAAAGCAGAAAGTAAAGCATCTCCTTCAGATTCCTGTTCATTGAAGAGTCATACTGGTTTCTGGTGTGGAACCATTGGATGATGCCTAGGATTCTGGTGATGAGGACTTTCTTTGCCAGGACTTGATTGGTTGTTACTGCTAAGAGGCAAAGACTGGAGAACCTCAAGAGCGGTTGTCCAATCACTTGTCCACAATTATTTCTGTGTTCTGGTGTATGGTCTGTGGTGGGAGGAGGGAGATGGTCAAAGCAAATCTGTTCTTGTGCAGTGTCACTGAGATTGCCAGGAAGAATTCATCTTCCTTGGGCATACCATTAATACCATGGTCATTGGATGAAGGTTCCTTGATGACATTATGAGTTTCTCAGTAGAGATAGTGGCTCTGGTATGATCCATCTGCCACATTCTACTTCCTGTTGCCTCATCAGGGCACTAGAGCCTCAATAAAACTATCTGCCCGATAGTGGTAGTTAACAGTTATTGGTAGTGGCTGAGATTTGTAAATAGGGAGAGGGTTTTGAGTTGGATTGGATGGATTATTTTAGGCCAGTGCCAGTAGATTGATTGTGGGCTGAAAAGGGTAACAGACACTCTGACCAGGGAAGAACATGGCCTGAGATCACACACAGACCACTCAGAAAAATGGGAAAATAGGTTTAGTTAAAGAGAATATGTAAAAAGGATATGGGATAACCCTGAAGCTAAATTCCTAATTAATACCCCAAAAGATCTAATGTCTCTACAAGAAGAGTCTTCATAGAGTGGGTTATCTACACTAATCCTTTCCTCTCTTCCTAATAAAAAAACCCAATCCCAGTTCTTGGCTAAACTACAACTAAAACCCACCTTATTTTGGTGTAAGGAGCCTTCTGTGTAAGCTTAGTAGGGCTCAGGGAAGATCCTAGATTTAAAAGAACCTAGATCTGGTCTCACAAGCTCTGCAGATAGTTAGTCAGGATTACCAGGTTCTGCTTCCATGAAACACAGCACCGAAGACAGCAAGCACAAGAGGGACAAGGATAGGATCAGCCACTAAGGAAAAGTAGCCACATGTCCAGATATCTCCAGAGAGAGACAGCTAACAACCTCAGTACCAGTGTAACCCTTCCTTCAAAGTTCCAGAATCTTTTCTGCTGGTCTCATTTTACTCCCCTTTGCAAACTTACACACTTTCCTCCTTAACTTAACTTTTTCTGGTAAGAGGCTGCAGACACTTTCTCCAAAGAGGTTGTTCCCCTCAATGATATCTGTTTTCAGAAGACTAGAAAGTATCTCGGGGAATGTTAATCTGGAATACTCGCCTAATGTCATTAAGACACCCATTTTGCATTGAATATGCAGTCAAACATGATCAATTGTTACCTCAACAGTGTCTGAAATGCATAGCTCATTCTGCATCTCTAGTCTATCACTTCTCTTCCAGAAGATATTATTATTTATACAGCTTCTTAAATCATGATTAGTCACTACATTGATCAGAATTCTGTCCTTTTAAAAGAAGTTTTCCCCAATTATGATCATCATATAAATTTCTCTCCTAGTCCTACTGATTTCACTAAAAATCATTTCATACTAACCTTCCTATGTTTCTTTGAAACACTATCTTCAACATTTCATACTATGTCATTTCCCAATTTTTGAATATGCTACAAATATTCAGCTGTTCCCTAAATAATAAGCACCAATTTGTTTCTAATGTTTTGTTACTGCAAAAATACAAGTTGTTATAAATTCTTTTTTGACACATATTTACTCTGTCTTTGACTTTGACATTGCAAAGCTAGTAGTGGTATCATTGCTTCAAATAATGCATACAGGTTAGTGATTTTGTATAAAGTTCTAAATAGACCTCCAAAATGGTGGGAACAACTCATAGCTCAGCCATCAGTGTTCCTGTTATCCTTTTCATATCCTCCTTATGACTTTTAATCTTTTGTCATATTTGCCAATTAAACATCTGAGTTTAGACATCTGTTCTCTCACCAATTGGCTATAAGAATTGGGGTAAGTTTATATACTTCTCCAGGTATTATTGTCCTCATCTGTGAAATGAGAAAGTCAAGGTGTATTATTTGATCACTAAGATCACAGACCAAACATGATACATTGGAAAGATCGCTGCGGTTAAAACAGAAAACTTGGATTCAAGTTCTAACTCTCAGTGAGGCACAAGGCATTTTGGAAGGAGAACCTGGTTAGAACTTAGAGGACCTGCATTTCAATCCTTCCTCCCATGTTTATTCCTCATGCGACCTTGGATAATGAAATTATCAGGATTGATTCTGTACCATTTTGTATTGATGTCATCTTACAATTAATTGATTTTGTCTTGTGAATTCATAAATTATGGTTCTTTGCCTCTGAGTTTAGTTCAGAAATTTAACTGCTTTTTAATGAGTTAATCTTAGAAATCTAATTCTTCTGCTAATCCCCATTCTATATTTGCTTTCAGGAATTCTGCTATCCTTGTGGAATATGGGTGAACATGAAGGATTCTGATCTAGTATTTTTATACCACCAAGCTATCCTTTATGGGTGTCTGTTTTACTATGCAAAAAAGTCTGAGCCACTAGATTTTAACCTTGGAGGTGGATTCAAAGAATAATCCTTAGTCACAGGAGGGAATAGAGGGATTGTTGCTAATCCTTCTATTCCCAACTTCCAACCAATTGTATTGTTATTTTCACCTCAGACACATAGTTAATCATGTTGTCATCAGAACCATGATGCCACCTAAACTATTCTGTACTTCTTTGTAGCCTTATAAAAATAAGTCATGCATTCAATTCAGTGACTTTGACTAGAAACCGAGGCAGCCATTAACCCATTATATTGGCAGATAGCACCCCTGTTAATAAAATGCTATTTTTCTCAGAATGTGCCTCAATCTACCTATGTTGAATTTTACATATGACCACAAGGAATGCAGTAAATATTTAATAAACATTTTTTCCTGACCACTTCCCTGAACATCAATTTATACCTAGAAAATGATATGATAGACTAGATAACCTCTGAGGTATCTTCCAATCCTAAATATAAAATCCTATTATTCTCCATTAGCTGTGGAACAATGGGCAAGCCCCTTCCACTTCTCTGATCTTCATTTTCCTTATTTGTAAAGTGAAGCTAATATTTGAAACTACCTCAAATGTTGGGAGAAATAATGTATTTTTCAAAAGCAGCTACTAGTACATTGTGATTAAAAAACACACACCAGATTCTATGTTTTTTGCATTAATGTACTAGGAAAAATATTACTCTAATATTCAACTAATATCGAAGCATTTCTAGTAAATAGACACACATACATGCATGCACACACATAGATAGAGATAAACAGAGACAGAGAGAGAGAAAAAAAAGAAAGAGAGAGAGTGAGAGACAGGCAGAGACGGAATCAGAGATGGAGACAGAGATGGAGACAGGCAGAGACAGAAGGAGAAAGAGAGAATCAAGTAAACAGAGACAATAAATCAGCAAACATTCATAGTCCACATATATATATACAAACAAAATCCCCATACCTTTGTGTATATCTGTATTCCAAAACAAACCCTTGCTTATTATTACTCTGAGAAATGATGTTTTTCTCTGAATTTCCAGAGAAATCTGCAGCTTCCTTATAGACCTTTCTTACACTGGATCATCTGCTACTTGAATGCATATTTAATCCCCACACAAATTAAAATTAACAAAGAGACCTGGCATTTCTTTTACTCTGTAAAATTCCCACAGAGATCCCAATACAGTGCTTCTATGTAATGGGCTTTCAATAAACACTTGTTAAGTGATCAAATATGCATTGAATCCACATACCTAAACTATAATGTTTTATGAGCATGGGAAGTGGAAAGTGGAGAGTTTCCTTTAAAATTCCCCTAAAATAAATGATCAAGAATACCAGACTGCTTCCAAGAATTCAATGAAGGACAACACCTGCTTAAACTGGCTTTCATTCACGCTTATGTATGCTGCAGACCAATAATTTTGTTACTGGCATTCTTTTTAACATGCACATTGAGAACACTGAATTCCATGCAGACATTATCTCATAACTCACTGAGGTAAGAAAATTATGCACAGCATCATTATTTTAGGGAAACTGAGGAATGGAGAGAGAACATGCTTTGCCTGATCATTACAACTTCAATATCAGTTGAGAGTTCAAAGTAATATTATCTCAATCCCCAAGGTTATCAATCCTGAACTAATCACAGGTAATAAATTAATTTCCTTAATCACATGAAAAAAGCCTTCACTGAATGAGTTGATAAGAAACATTGAGAACATTCTATCGCAGTATTAGATAGTGCCTGATCCATGGAATTTGTTGTCTACTGTTGTCTATTTTAATACAATCACATTATGTAATTAATGATTTTACATATCATGAAAACTAGTATATTTCCTTTGTGTCAAAATAAAATACAACCAAAATTTGACCTGAAAAAGGAACAAAACTGTTTTAATTAACACATTTCAAGTCTTCTAACCTAAAATATATCTCGGGTTGCCTTTAGCAAGACTCTGCTAAAGGAACAGCCTCGTTGAAAGGATGTTTTTATAGTGTGTGAATTTATCCATTTGACAGATTACAATGTGAAGCAGTCCTGAATATAAAGTAGGGCTGGTTGTCTCTGATTCAACATAGCTGGTGATATTGAGTAGTAGTAAAAAGAGGATATTTTTCTGAACAGATTATAATGGTATCTAATTGAAGGAAAGCAATACAGTTTTTTTTAAAGCAATATATTTGGAAATCATCATACTTGAACTAAAGAAGGCCAGAGAAATGGATGAAAATATTATTGTATATTTGCCTTTTAAAATAGAAATGATGCAATTAAATGAATATGTAAAATGCAATAAAAATAGAGAGGCAGTATAGTGTAATGGATAGAAAGCTTACCTTGAAGCTAGGAAGATCTGGATTCAAACTTCAGCATTGATATTTATTGTTGGTGTAAATCTGGACAAATCAATTAATGTCTAGGCATTATATGCAATGCTCTAAGATATCTCATTGCTAAGATAATATTGAGCTACATTGGTAGGAGTGTCCACTCTTAGGATTTTGCTATATCAAGGAAACCACAAATCTAATTCCAGGCTCCATATAAACAAAACTAGAATTTATTTCTTGGTTTTCTTCAAGGATCTCTTGAATCTCAAGTATATTTCTAGTATATTTCCTTTGTGTCAAAATAAAATACAACCAAAATTTGACCTGAAAAAGGAACAAAACTGTTTTAATTAACACATTTCAAGTCTTCTAACCTAAAATATATCTCGGGTTGCCTTTAGCAAGACTCTGCTAAAGGAACAGCCTCGTTGAAAGGATGTTTTTATAGTGTGTGAATTTATCCATTTGACAGATTATTGAAAAACATCAAGATTCAACTTTCCTTTACATCTGAATATTCCTTAATTTTTTCTGACACACTCTGAATAATGAGTCATAATAATGAAGCATAAGAAAAAGAAATACATTGTGTAAGGAATTAAATTTTATGATTGGACTAAATATATGAGAATTTTAAGATAATACTATTGTTACTGGTTTTAAAATTAATACAGCACCCATCAAAATGACTTTCAGTACAGAAATGTGAGAGTAGAAGAAAAAGTCTAGCTTATCATCCTAAATGTTGCTCTGGTCCCCCACTCAACCACACAGGGCTCTTTAACCCCTTGGCTGGAGGACTTGGTGGTGAAATAAGCAAGGGTTCAACCCACGTGGCATCCTCCAAGAAGGGAAAGCCTCTCCAGAACTAATCTCTCCAGACATCAGGAAAGGAAGATCAGCTTTTCACTCACCAGGAGAAGATTCACTTAATGGGAACTAATTTTAGACTAATTTTAGTCTTTAAATTTGCTAGGGGGTGGTCAGTCATTTGAGTTTTCTTCTACTTTAGCAAGGGGCTTGTGGACATCCCCTACTTAATGTTAAGCAGGGGTATTTTCAGTTTTTGTTGATTAATTTAAAATGGGCAAGAGGAGAGTCAATCCCATTGTCACAATTGTTAGGAATCTATTCATTTCTTTGAGGGTCACCTAGGCACTGAAAATATCCATGAAACATGAGTTTGGTTCATTGATTCCACAAAACAATCTGTAGGAGTCCAATGAAAATCAACACTAGCTGCCACTCCCATAATGATAACAATTCACTTATATGGTGTTCTAATATTAGACCTTAATGGGTCATAATATCCATTTTTGGAAGAATCATCCAAGAAAGTGAGGTCTTGATATATTGAAATACAATATTGAGTTGGCAAAGATATTACTAGTAGTCTTATCTCATTTTTCTAGAAAGAGAACTAAGACCTAGAAAGGTGAACTGGCTTGCTCTCAATCAAATAATTTAAAGATATTAGTTGGAAATTGAATCTATTTCTCTTAATTAGCCCCTTAAGGTTTGCAAATCACTTATGCATGAACTTTCCCTTTTATTTTATTTAATAACAACTCTGGTCAAAAATAAGGAAACTGAGGATGACTTTGTTTAAATGATTTTCCAATTTAAAATTTATCTTCTTGATTCCAAGTCTCAATTTTTGTTAATTTGAAGGTTTTAAATGTTGTCTCTCTCATTAGACTATGATCTTTAGATTAGCGGGCATAGTATGTTTCTGCATTTTTACAGTGATTAGCACATAACAGGCCTTCAATAAATGTTTATTTTCTGACTGGCTAGATAAAGAGAGTCCCAGAAAGGTGAAATCACTTGGCTAAGTAAGTACGTTGGATAAGTAGGATTTGAACTCAGGTCATATGATTCCAAGAAAGTTTTCTTTCTGTGTTATTTCTGAGTCATTCATAAATCTGTCCAACCTTCCTCATTCCTCTGACTACACCTTCTTCATATTCCATACTACTTTATTCATTTTCCATTGACTTGGTAAAGCCAACATTGCCATTTTGGGGGTTGTAAGGAGGAAAAGGGTTATTTTTTAAAGGGTTGGACTGGATTATTTAAGAATGTGGTGGTCAAGAATTTATATTTATTCCAAAGAGATTTATTTGCAATTATTTATAAAATGTAGAAAGAGTGAAGTAAGAAAATCAGAGAGACAGCAGGGTAAGATATCTAGCTTAAGCATTAAGTAATTTATTCAGACCCTTGGCTCAACTAGGCAGACAGAGTTAGTACTTTGGCCTCAGCAAACCTGAGGACCTGGGGAAATCTCTCTCAAGAAGTAAGTCTCTCTTGAGGCTAGTTTTTTTTTTTTTTTTTCAGAAAATCCAGCAGGTGAGAGTCAGTTTTTCAATTACCACATGTCAGTTTTAGAATAGCCCCACCAGGAACAGGGTTTTGGGTCCAGCCTCCAGTCCAAAGAATAAAGAATTGTCTCTAGTCTCCACTTCCAAAGAATGAAGAACTGTCCCTCACAGAAAGTGACAGCTCTTTTTAAAGATACTTCTTTTGCATCACTTCCTGTGTCATCCCCTAATTTTATGTCTACCAATCACAGTTGAAGATTTGCTTTAAGACTGCCCAGGAGCAGTTAGTATAATTCTGATTCATCACCCACTATTGCAAACCTGAGTCACAGACCTCCCACTTAATTATTAAGTGGATGTTTACACTTTTGGTGATTAGATCTAAAAATGGGCAGGGGTTACAATTTTAGTCTTCACAATCAGGGGAGAGTTCATTTTAATCTTCACAGAATTTTCTTCATTCAAAGGATTTCCTAATTGATAAGTTACTATCATAGGAGAGTTAATGAAATATGTAGTCATGGAAATTACTTTAAATGGATTGTAGAAAAATATATGCACCAACAATGAATTAGTCTAAAAGCATTTAACTATGTGCTATGAACTAGGCACTGTGCTGGCATACAAATGCAAAAGAGAGATCGTATTCTTAAGGAGCACACAGTTTACTAGGATAAACCACATGCAACCAGCTATGGACAATCAATGTGTATAAAACACAAATTAGAGAAAATTAAAAAAAAAAATTAAAAGGCAATCTCTTTAATGGGGATCAAGATATGTAAATGATAAGAAATTGTCTGACTCTTAAGTGAAGGAAGATAAGTAAACCAGGAGTTGGACATAGGGAGGGAGTGTATTGTTTAAATGAGGTCAGGAAGTGACAATACCTAGGATCAAAGATGGATTGTCTTTTGTAAGCAACATCAAGAATACTAGCATCAAAGGATTGAAGAATAAAAAAGTATGTAGAGAGGGAGGGAAGGTGGGTAAAGTGTAAGAAGACTGGAAAGTTTAGAGTAATATAGTTGAAAAGAGACTTTGAACACTAAACAGGTTATATATTCGAACTGGACATGATAGAAAGAAATTGGACGTTATTGAGTGAGGGTATAATAGGATCAGAAATTCACTTAATGAAGATTAGTTTAACAGAGGAGAGAGGATGAAATAGACAGAGATTTGAGGCAGAGCCCAATCTGTTGGTTATTGAACTGGTCCCAGTGTAAGGTGATCACAACCTGCACCACAGTTTTGGCATTATCAAAGAAGGGGGGAAGGACACCTATGAGATATAATGTGAAACTAAAATTAACAAGACATGATAAAATTGGATATGAACCTAGGGCAGGGGTGAGAAGGGTTTAGAGTAAAAAAAATTAACTATCACACCTAGGTGGAGAGCCTCAGTGACTATGAGAATGATGATGCTCCTGATGGTAGTAAGAAATTTTGGAAATGGTGATATTTGGGGAAAAGATAATGAGTTCAGTTAGGGACACAAAGAGTATCAGAAGATGCCTTTGGTAGAGATGCAACATGATAGAAAACAAATCATCTCAAATATTTTTTTCCAATCTAATCCATTCTCTGCATAAATTGTCAAAACTTTTTTCAAAGTTGCAATTTTGACTCTTTTACAACCTTAAACAAAAAGTATAAAAACTCATTATTGAATGATTAGTATAATTCCATTCATCTAATTATATGCCATTTATATTATTTAGGAGTATTATTAATTGTATATGTACAAACATGTAATTATTCTGTTAAAAACAAAAGAATATTTCCCTTTTAAAATCTTTTTAGACCATACTTATGAATTATTGATATGACAGAGCTTCCCAGTGAGAAACTTCCTCTGTCAATGTTTCATCATCTCTAAAATTTATAGGCCTGGAGACACCTATTGGTTCAGTGAATTTAGAGCCAGACCCAGAGCTTAGAGATCCTGGGTTACAACCTGGCCTCAGACCCTTCCTAGCTGTGTGACCCTGGGCAAGTCACTTAAACATCACTGCCAAGGAATCATCATTCTTCTGCCTTGGAATCAATACTTAGTATTGATTCTAAGATGGAAGGCAAGGCTAAAAAAAAACCTTAGAGGCCTAACAGGCTAATGAGGTACTGAATAAAAAAATGAATTCCCAATAATGAGTCAGCAGTGGATCTGGAACCTCAGTTTTTCATCCAGGTCTCACCAACTAAAGCACAAATTCTTTATTCTCTGTATCTCAATATCTGTCAGTCAGTCAGTTAACCAATAAGCATATTACTAAATGTATGTGTGCAGTTTATAAAGAAATAATAGGAGGAATTATTTGTTATTGATACTGGTTCATGTTAATATTTTGAGATAGAATAAGAAATTTTTAGGGAATTATCCATTATTAAAATGGAAAATTATAACACCATATGCAATGAATTATATGAAAAATATAGAGACTTATGGGAAGGTTTACATAAACTGATATAGAAAGAATGGAACAGAAACATGTAATTTAGACTACCTATAACATCATAAAAGAAAAATTATTGATTTATAATAATGACCAAATTTGTTTAAAGAGAAAAGATGAATAAATATATCTTTCTTCCCTCATTATAGGGGAACAAAGTATGTGCAATATTTTATATCATCAGACAGAATCTGTGTTTTGGTAATTTTTTGCTGAATTATTTAATTTTCCTTTTGTTCTTTTAAAACATTATTTTGTAAGGAATGTCCTGGTAAATATGGGATGAAAGATATATTTAGAAATAAATGTGATATTAAAAAATTAAAAATAGAATGCAAGTCAAAAAGTGATGAGGGACAAAGAGTAAAGATATTGGCTACATAAGTGAAGAAAAGGCAAAGGTAGGGACAGCTGGATCACTCAGTGGATAGAAAGCCAGGCTTAGAGATGAGACATCCTGGGTTCAAATCTAGCCTCAAACACTTTCTACCTGCATGACCCTGGGAAAGTCACTTGAACCCTATTGCCTAGTCCTTACTACTCTTCTGCTTTGGAACCAAAACACAGTATTGATCCTAAGATAGAAGGTAAAGGTTTAAAAAAAGAAAGAGGCAACAGATGCCACAGATGTTATGGAATTTTAATTAAGATGACATGGCAATTGAGTTTGGGAAGTAGGAGAGAAACAAATATCAAAGGCTATTTCTAACAAATGAGTACAAGCATGGCATTAATCTTAGTAGAAAGATGGAAGTTTGGAAAATGGGTAGGATTGGAGGAGATAAAATCAGTGCTGTCTTTTTTTGATACTGATGAAATATTTGGATGGAGAGATTTAGCAGGAATTTGGTAGAACAGAGCTTACATTTAAGAGAGAAAATTAGAAGTCATACAATCATAAATCAAGAGAGTAAGTAGTAAACACATTTATTTCATGCTTGCTGTATACCTGACACTATATTAGTTATGATAACAACAAAGACAAAAATGAAACTATTGTCCTTAATGGTCTATAAGTATTGAGAGGGGAACATAGACATATATTGGTCTATGGGGAAAAGATAATAAATACAGAGCAATTTTTGGAAGGCACTAACATCTGGGGAATCAAAAAGGACTATATAAGAAGTGGTTCTTGAGCTGAGATTCAAAAGACAGTATTTAAGGATTCTATGAAAGAGAATTCCAGTTATGTAGGAAAATAACATTTATAAAGGTACAGAAATGGTAGATGAAATTTCAAGTGTAATGAATTGTAAGGAAGAATTTGGAGTGTTTGAAGGAGGAAAAAAATAGTAAGACTTAAAAAGTAGTGTGAAGTCATCATTTAAAGAGTTTTTAAAGCCATAAAGAATAGTTTATACTTGATCAAAGATATAGCTGATCAAAGAGGTAAACAGGAGCCATTGGAGATTATTGAACAAGTGAAATACTGTACATGGTCATATTTATGCTTTAGAGATATCACATTGGGACCCATATAGATAATGGGTGAAAAAAGAGATAAAGAGAGAGAGAGGAAGAAAGATAGAAAAGGAGACTAAAAGTAAAGAAACAAATCAGTATGCTATTATACAGCATTAAATTATTAGGGAAGTAGTAAGTCAGTTTATTGGCTTCATGAGTAGAGAGAAGAAAAAAATACCTGAGATATTTAGATGCTCAGTAATAGAAGAACAGACTTAAAAAAGTAACTAAAATGTAGAGTCAGGAAGAGTGTGGAGTCAATGATGATTGAGGTTAGGAAACTGGATAAATAGAAGGATCATGGTATCCTTGGGAGAAACAGATAAGTTTGGAAGAGGGGTGTGTGTTCTGGGAAATATAACAAGTAATATTGGATCTGTTGTGCTGAAATGTCAATGAGATGTCCAGTTTACACATTAAATAAGCAGGTGATGTTGTGAAAGGAAGGTTGAATATATAGATGTGGGAATCATTGGGTAGAGATGATGATTTATCACAACTGAGTTGATGAGTTATCTTCATAGGTGTGATCACTGAATCTATGGGAGCTGATAAGATTCCTAAGGAAAAAAAGAGTGTGGAACTAGAGCCCCCATGATGGATGGAAATGTTGATTGCTCACACAATGGGTAGATACTAATGTGTGTGTGTGTGTGTGAGAGAGAGAGAGAGAGACAGAGAGACAGAGAGACAGAGAGAGGGAGAGAGAGGGAGAGGGAGACAGAGAGACAGAGAGAGAGAGACAGAGAGAGACAGAGAGGAGATATGAGAGAGAGGAGAGAGATGTGTAAATATAGGTACATATAAACATACATATATGAACACAAATGTTTATATATGTGCATATGTGATATATATGTATAATAGGATATTTGTTTATTAAGTAATTAAGAGTATATTAGAAAATAGTTACATAGCATAATTTATGGATAAATGCATAGGTAAGATATACATCAAGGCTTCTTTAAATGGAATCTCAGATGGACTTATGGGTAAGAGAATTTTCCCAGAGTGCTTTGGGAGATAGTTACGGGACTGTCTCTCACTCACTCTGTGGACTAATCCTGTCCTGAAAGGAGTTCCAAGAGCACCTCTATGAGAACTGAAAAATCTCAGTGTTTCAACATCATTTATTATCTACAAGATCTGACAAGCAAAGGAGGTTGTTGATGAACATCAGTGCAAGCCCAACAGGTTTTCTGGGCAATTGGAAAAGACTGTGGGGATTGAAGCTGTTTGTCATGTATACAGCAAAGAAGAGAGACCTAACTTATTGCTCTTGTATATTATTTAGATAGCATAGATAGATTAAGGTACTTGAGGATTTAGATGGAATAGGGAGTGAGAGAGTAGTCTCAACTCTGTTGGGGAGAAGCTGATCCGTGAGGATCAGATTTGGTTGGTTGGAGTAAGAAATTATAGTTTAGGGACCTATCATAAGAATTTACTTTCAATAATTTCCTTTTACTATCTCTTTCCTTTGTTATTTTTAATATCATAATAAATATATATTTTATATACTCCTGGCTAAGCCAGAATTCTTGAGACTTCTCTGAGAACCATCTGGTCTCAACAGCCATAATTTAACAGCCTATTCATATAGAATATATTACTGGTAAAAACACACTACACCAATAATCTAGTAAGGGTGAAAATGTATATTCATTATGAGGAGATATATATACATATATATATACATATATATATTTCTCTTAAAAACTAGTTTATATCTGCAAACAAATTTACATCAGTCATAAAAAAGCACCAGGTTGGCTTCTTAGCCATCATTTATCATCAAAGAATGACAGTAAGTAACCAGAAATATTCTCCTTCACAATCATCCTGATGAAATGGGTGTGCTGTTTGCAGGGAGCTTACTAGACAGATTCTTTTGTATTCACTGTGCTTTCAATTCCTCATTATCTCACTTTGTAAGACTAATCTTTTCTTTAACTATTTGTTTATTACGTATAGTGACATCTAGCTTTTATATTGCTATAAACACTAATAACTGTCCTCACACTCCCTTTTGTTCTTTCTAGCCTAGCATTACAAAGAGGCATAAAATTATTATTATTGTATCATTACTTTAATAATGATGATTATTTTTCATCACTGAACAAAATATCATGATTAATGTCACTTTGTGCAGGAAGTAGTAAGTAGCAACTTAGGCAATTTGTATGAAAATCAATTGTCCAAAAGTTTCCAGACTTAATTGCTTTTATCATAGACCAAAGGAAAATGGAAATTGTGGGTAAAGCTCTGACAGTGTGAAACTACACCTCTAGTGGCTCCATCAATTAGTTTTCATGATTTTTTTTCTAAACTGTTGCCAATGAGAACCAAATATAGATAGCTTATTGTAGATGGCCATGTTGGTGCATTTGTGTAGCCATGTTGAACACAGTCTTGAATTTTTTAAAAGTGGCTTAGGAAACTTTGTAAATGAGACCTTTTTTCCCCAAGGAATAACTTTTGTAAGTTGAAAGAACCTTCAAGTTTTAGTTTCATCATTGTATCCTATACATGGATAATTAAATCACTAAGGAATTTCATTGATAGCTGGTTTTTACTCCATGAGTACAAGTGTCAGTGCCTCCAAACCTATCATGATGCATCTTTCTTATGTAAGTCTAACAGAATATTCTCCATGTGAGATCTTCCTAACATAATACAGGATTTATTCCTGTTAATAACTAAAGTATAATAAATCTTCTCAACTTCCACTGCATGCTTATTCTTAGTCAAAACACTTGATCTCTATGGGCCTTGAGAAACTCAAATTCATCATGTTGCAATGGAAAGAGGACTGACTCTGGAGGTGAGGAAATGGCATTGAATCTTATTTTTGATATTCCTTATATATGTGATTTTGATGTCTCTTAAATTTCCTCGGTATCAGTTTTCTTATATCTAAAATGAATAAGTTGGCCAAATGATTTTTGTGATTACTTTCATATATATATATATATATATATATATATATATATATATATAAAACCTTATGATCTAGGCAAAACCATTTCCTTCACTGGGAATTCTCATATTGAAAACAAATATTTTGTGCTTATACATGTCATTACAACATGGGCTTATTTTTTTAATTCTCATTTATACCACATAACTAACCCCTCTCCTTTTCCAGTTGTATAAATCTATCTTTGATTTTTTGCCACAACTTGCATCTTATAAATCATCATAGATATTGTGTGATGTGGTTTGCTTACATCCACTGTACATCCTTCCATTGTGCTTTAGGATCCCCACAACTTTAATTGTTTGTACAACATGATATCTCACAATTTGTAGTGATAAAACAGTGTACAAAATATTTGACATTAAAGGTATGGGTCTATCATGAAAAGTGACCCCTTGGAGTACTCTTTCTGAAAATAATTGAAAGAATTGTGCAGTCCCCCAAATTCAAGTAATCCCGTTCTCCATTTCCTACTCAAAAGGCTTATGTTGCCCTGAAATGAGGTCTTTGTTATCATGACCTTAACTCAGAGGCTGTAATGATTTCTTATTTTTCCTTTAGATGTGAGGGCTTAAATCTCACAAAGAATCGATGACCCAGGATTTTAGAGTTGGAAGCAATCTAAGTAGCCATCGAGCAGTACAACCTATACCAAAAAAGGAATCCCTGCAATAATGTATTTAACAAAAAACTTCAGATTCTATTTAAAGGCATTTACATAAGAAAATTCCACCAGTTCTCAAGACAATACATTTCACTTTTTCATTGCTCTAATTATCAAGAATATATTTTATTTAGCTTTTTTACCTTTTTTGATTTTGCCTTCTTAGAATCAGTTTCAAATCCAGTTATAGCATATTTACACCATCACCATGATCTATATATTTATTAACCCTATAAAGAAAAGGAAAATAAATTGATACAGCATGACTTATTCAAGGAAAAGCCATGTGTGTCCATCTTGAAAATAACTTCCTTTTTTGATATTGACCAACCATCACTTCAGTGCTATGTTTTAGAAATTTTACACAGAATTTAAGAAGGAGGAGGAGGAGGGGAGGAGGAGGAGGAGGAGGAGGAGGAAGAAGAGGAAGAGGAAGAGGAAGAAGAAGAAGAAGAAGAAGAAGAAGAAGAAGAAGAAGAAGAAGAAGAAGAAGAAGAAGAAGAAGAAGAAGAAGAAGAAGAAGAAGAAGAAGAAGAAGAAGAAGAAGAAGAAGAAGAAGAAGAAGAAGAAGAAGAAGAAGAAGAAGAAGAAGAAGAAGAAGAAGAAGAAGAAGAAGAAGAAGAAGAAGAAGAAGAAGAAGAAGAAGAAGAAGAAGAACAAAGAGTGGAAAAGAGGAATGAAGGAAGAATAGTATTAAGAAGAAGGAAGGAAGGAAGGAAGGAAGGAAGGAAGGAAGGAAGGAAGGAAGGAAGGAAGGAAGGAAGGAAGGAAGGAAGGAAGGAAGGAAGGAAGGAAGGAAGGAAAAAGTTTAATGCAAGTGAAGACATTAGTTCATCTACTTTTACTTCATGTCTTATGATTGTTTCCTGGGCCTCCATATAACCACCCTCAGACATGTTCTCAGAATGACAAGTTAATATATTCATCTCAGTTTATGCTGATATTCCCAGATGAATAATATACTGAGAATTGGTTTATTACACTCTGTCACTTGGATTACCCCCTACTGCTTTTTATTGTTTCTGAATTACTGAAGTATAAGGGGACTATTTTTGACTTTCTAAATTTCAGACGACACTGAATATATGTTTTCCATAAGAAATTAGCTTCTTAAAATAGCACAAAAGTCATGGCTTACAACAAAAATAATGAGTTTTGTGTCAGTGATGTCAGTTGTCTCTTATAGCCATGTGTCAGATTGATGTTGACTTCTTAGGGACCATCATCCAGATTAATCAAAATGAAATACCAAGTCAATTATGCTCAAGTTATTAAAAGAACTGCATTTTTTGATTTGCCCATGATTCTCTAAAATGTGACATAAATGCATTTCTGAACATCACTATTGTTTCCTGGTGGCAATGAAATTGAACATAGGCTTGTAAGGAGATGGCTGAGAAATTAGAAGGAATTCTAGAACTGAGCAAGATAAACTGAAAACTCACCTATTAGAGGCCAAGGTGATTCCAGGGGCAGAGGCCAAGGCATTGGTTAGAAGGAAATAGTAATGATACCCAGAAATATGACAATACAATTTGGAGATTTATGGAGAGCATAGATGAGAAAATATTTTTGTAGAATGAATGATGCCATATCAATACATCAGAATATTTTGTGCCTCAAAATATTTAGAATACCAAAACTATTGAAAGATCCACAGGAATAGATTCAGCAGAGCTGCAATGTACAGAAAAAAAGATTTATAAAAATTAATTTAAAGACTTATAATGCACCTACTATGTTCCAGGCAAAGTGTTAGTTGCTCGGAATACATGCAAAAATTGGAACAGTTACTACTTTTAAGAAGCTTTCAATCTGCTGAATAAACACAATTTAAATAAGAGCCAATGAATTCTAAGTATTTGCAAAGATATTAAACATGATTTCAGCAGGAAGAAGGGTCAAGTAACTGAGGAGCTCTGGAAAGACTTTTTGGAAGGAATAGCATCTGAAGTGTGAATGGAAAAAAAAGCCAAAAATTCTAGACCCATAGCATCTTAAGTTTAGATACAATTTGGCTTCAGAGACTATCACAACCTAATTTAACAGTTAGGGAAACTGAGGCTTACGGTGAGGGTTAAATTATTTGTTTAGAGTCACATAATTAGTGTCAGAAGGAGTATTTTATTTTCTGTTCTGATTCTAAAAGCTAAACTACACTTTTTCTCTAATGGGGGGAAATGATGAAGGAACGACAAAACTATCCAATGCTTTGCTGTGAAGGAAAGGGGTCATAGAAGCATATAAGACATTGTTCATGTTAGCCTAAAGATTAATAAGTTCAGTCATAGTTTGTTGTTTTGTATCCAGAATGTAAACAGTCTCAAATGCACTATTTTGTGCATATTATATTTTAAATTTTGTTGTTTTGTTTTTTCTTGTTGGTAAGTTAATAATTTCAGAAAATGACTATTATAAAAAAAGAAATACTTTGTAATTTTACTGTCCAAAGTTGGCCTAGAGGAGAGTTGAGATGGGACATTTTTTCTTCTTCCTTTTCAAAGGTGAAAGATTGTTTGTATGTGTAATATTGCATATTTTTTCAGATTTTGTTAGTTTGTTAATTTTGATTATATTTTATTAGGAAGAAGAAAAAAACAGGTATGGAAATTTACATAATAGTTTTCATTTTGATAGTACAGCCATAACAATCCCAGGAAATAATTGGTACAAATGTGCTTCTCTCTCTCTCTCTCTCTGAGTGTCTCTGTCTGTCTGTCTGTCTCTCTCTCTCTCTCTCTGTCTAAGGGAGGTTAATTGACTTACTCGGGATCACATAGTAACAAAAATAGGATTAAAAACTCAGATCATACCTAAATCTAGATCTAGTGTTCTTTGCACACACCATGCTATCATTTGAATAGTGTAAGAAAAGGCATGACACATTCATTGAAAGTCTTTGATGTGGAAGGGTTTTGTCTTGTGTAGGATGATTATATACAGTCACAAAAGCCAAAGGGGATGGAACATAGATAGATTCACCAGTCCTAGCAGACCTTGAATTCTTTATTCAACCCTTTCCAGCACTGTGCTACATTCCCCTGGATTTTCTGTTTTTTTAAGCCATGGAAACTAGGTCTTCTTCCTTCCATAGTTCTCTTGGCTTGACTATTTATGGACATCAATAATAGATGGCATTAATAAAGTGCTTTGATGTTTGCGAAACTCTTTACAAATATTATTACATTCCCCCCCCCCTTGAAATAAGCTTGGGAGTTAGGGGCTATTATTATCTAAGTTTTTCATTAGAAGAAACTGAGGCAAAGAAAGTTTAAATGATTTGTCCAGGGTCACTTGTGACTTAACATACCTGTGACTTAATACAGGGTCATTTCTTATAAAGAAGAATATTGAATAATATTCTTCGAATAGCAAACATTTAACCTTGCCCAAGCCAAAATCAAAGCCTTAATTTTTTTTAGAATAGTAGCATGATAAAACAGAATGATCACTGGAAAAGAGGTGAGAAGGCCTCACCTTGTGATTGCTCACTATTTTTCATGCTCACCATTTCTAATAGCATTCATTTATCACTATTTATTTAGCCATTCTTCAAACAGTGAACAGGTACTTCATTTCCTGTCCTTTGCTACCAGAAAAAAAATGCCTTTATAAATAGTTTAAAAGATTACAATTAAGTATCTGAGGTTGAATCTGAACTCAGGTCTTTCTGATTCCCAGACTCTAAATTTTGCGTACATGCATGGCTTCCACCAGACAAGTAGAGTAAATCAGTCAATGAATCAACACTTTTAAGTGCTTACTATGTGCCAGGCATTGTGCTAAGGATTAAGGATATAAAATATGATAAAAGATAATCTTTGCCTTCAAGGAGTTTACAGTCAAATGAGCAGTGTGCCACTTGGGACAATGTAATTTATAGGGTATAAAATCTAGAACTGTGACTTTATAATATGGTGTCATATTAAAAGTTCTGAAATTTATATTTTGACACAATTTCACTCTTCCAGCAGAGAACAGAATGTAGCACCTAGTTCTCAAGGATGTCTAAGTTAATGGGGAAACTACCAGAGATTGGCCTTTCTACCATAAATTTCTCTTTGCCCTCACTAATCCCCCCCAACAGTGGTCTCATAATGCCCTCATCATCTCTTTTCTGATGGAACCCAAATTCTAGGGCATGCCTCCATTTAACTTAGTCTATGGGTCCTTTTCTAATTTCAAAACTTGTTAAATTAATTATAAAGTTAATTTGAGGGCTATTGGGGTGGGGGCTTTCTTTCTTGGAATTTTTTGATAACAAGAGACAAAATTGCTAGTGGCTCCCAGATTCCTTCATTAATCTTTCTTAAAAATGAAAATTTGTGTTATGGTCCCTGAGGAAGAACTGTAGAACTAGCAAGTTGAAACTCAACAAGGCAACTAGATTTCTTTGATCTGATTGCGAAATTGGACCTTGTCTTTAGTTCTGCTGCTCTTGGTCAGTTTGTGTTTATAAAATGAAGTTTCTCTAGAGTTAATGATCTTCGTCAGCCAGGAAAAAAATTTAACTATTCTAGTAATCTCATTTGTAAAGGTATTACTAAATATATGTTTAAATTCCCATTAATTTATTTATTTTCTGTCAGCTTGTAAACATTTGCTTTAAGTTGAATTAGAGAAGAAGATATTGGAAAAAAGTGATGCAAGGAGGAGAATGTCCCAAATCTTTCACCATGATTCCAGAAATCCTCAATGACAATTTTATATATATATATATATATATATTTTAATTAAAAAGCCTTACCTTCCATCTTGGAGTCAATACTGTGTATTGGCTCCAAGACAGAAGAGTGGTAAGGGCTAAGCAATGAGGGTTAAGTGACTTGCCCAGGGTCACACAACTGGGAAGTGTCTGAGACCAGATTTGAACCTAGCACCTCCCATCTCTAGCCTGGCTCCCAATCCACTGAGCTACCCAGCTGCCCTCTCAAAGACAATTTTATTACAAAATATGTTTGGACTCAGTAAACAAACACACACACACACACACACACCTCTACTCTATTCTCCCCCCACAAACATATACTTCAATACTTCATCTTTTTCCTTATTTTTTCTCCATGGAAATCTTAAAAAATATATAGAGCCAAGCTACAAAACTGGGGTCTTCTTTAGTATAAAATAGAATGGTGCACTGACAAGACAAATGTATTTGAATCTTAGGGTACCCACACCTAGGGAGGGCACACCTGCTTTCTTCTAAAGAACGATTGCTGCTCATAAATATCCCCTTTTCTGGGGCTTGCCTTGTAGTAGCCTGTTGGCTCATTCCAGCATGGACATAGTGATGTCCTGAGTTCTTTCCACCTACTATAACCATCATGTATTTCTCACACCTTACACCTAATCTTGCACTTAAGATCCTGATTATATGCTACTCAAGGATGTACTTATTTTTAATTTTATTTTTGTTTTTCTCTCCAAACCTGTATCAAAACTGTTCCTTTCCTCTGCCTTTTGTCATGATTGTATATTTACAAAGTAAAATAAAGGCTCTTGGACTAAGAAATTAGGAAATAACAAATAAATATTTTGAGACGTGCCTTGCTTTTAAAAAAAATTATTGTGGCTTGTTCCCATCTCCTATTTCAATGATTTATATATATTTTAATCATTTCTTAAATGGATCTTATTCTATCACATTGCATTTATAGCATTTTGTCACTGACATTGATTTAGGGTAACTGACATTTGGTCATTGACACTGATTTGAGTTAGGGTAAAATGGTTAATGTTCCCCAAGAAAAACTTCTTTAGAATTGAGGCTTTTTCTATTTAAGAACATCAGTTAGTGAACCCCTAAGTACCAGAATAGCACCCTTTAACTGCTGTTTCAGAGCAATTGATTGAATTTCCCCCCCAAGATTTACCAAGTACAAGGAACCAGCTTAAAGTAGAGGAGTCTCCTTAAGTTTGTAATTATGTTCTCCTCCAAGGGCCATGGAAAAGAAAGGCAATCAAATTTAATGTATAATTTTTTTAAATTAGTTATTTTAGTAGCTTATAGAGAGGCTCATGATTCTGCAAAGATCATGTGGTCACCTGAGCAATGGCCTTGAGGAAACTAATATTTTTTTTAAATATTTCTCAGAAATTTGAGAAGGTAATCACAGTAACCTTTTCCTTTAGCAAAATCTCTCACACTAAGGAGAGTCATAAGGAAGAAGGGGAAGGAAGGGAATAGAATGAAATACATACTATGTTCTAAAGCCCTGTGATAAGTACTTTATATACATTATTTCATTTGGTCCTAACAATAACCCTGTGAGAGAAGTGCTATTATGATCCCCATTTTACAGTTGAAGAAACTGAGGCAGACAGTTTAAATGGCCTGCCTAGGGTCGCTCAGCCAAGAGATGTCCAAAGCTGGATTTGAACTTATGTCTTCCTGACACCAGGCTCAATGTTCTATCTATTGCTCCATTCAGCTCCTTCTTTAAATTTTGAATCCCTTATTATATTGTCATAGAGAGGTCCCTGAGAAGGAGACTTCTGGATGGAAACAGTGAAAGCTCTGATCTTCTCAGAGTCTAATCTGAAACCTGTGGTCTTAGAGAAATATCTGGGACCCCTGAAAATTTAAGTGCTTTACTCAGGCCTCACAGACACTATGTTTAGAGGTAGGATTTGAACCTAAGTCTGCCTTAGAACTAGAACTAACTCTATCCAGAATTTCAGTTTCCTCTCATCAGACAAGGAATATTCAATTGATTTAACAATGTAATAAAAGCTTTATAAAAGCAATTTAACAAAGCAATCATTTTCCAGGTTACCCTACTGACCAAAACAAACAAACAAACAAACAAAAAGAACAGAAGTGGAATCAACAGATTTCATAAACCATATTTCCAGAAGGAAAGCATAGGGGACATTTTGGACCAACAATCCAGCACTTTTCAACAGTCAGGAGGTAATATTAGATATCTGGAACCTCCTTTTGTTATTCTCCTCCCCTCCCCTTCCTTTCCTTCTCCTCTCCTCTCCTGTCCTCCCCTCCCCTCCCCTCCCCTCCACTCCCCTCCCTTCTCCTCCCCTCCTGTCCCTTCTCCTCCCCTCCCCTCTCCTCCCCTCCCCTCCTCTCCCCTCCCCTCCCCTCCTCTCCCTTCCTCTCCTCTCCTCTCCTCTCCTCTTCTCTCCTCTCCTCTCCTCTCCTCTCCTCTCCTCTTCTTTCCCCTCTTCTTCAACGAAAATCCAAAAGTTAAGGATGTGGATTTATTGTCTGCATCTAGATACTTTGAGTACTTATTATCAGCTTTCAGAATTTATATAGCCTTATAACTCAGCAGATGAACACTGAGCATGGTAATAGTTGAGTCACATTCCTTGGGAATCCTTTTACCATTCAATTATAAGTCTTTGTTGTTATTGTTGCTATTTATCATTGTTACAAATGTTTAAGGTACCAAGGTACTGTCTCTCCTTACACTGATTTTTTTTGTATTGAAAAGGCTGAATACAAAGAAACTCTTGTTAAGGAACCACTGATGAATTTAATTCAAGAAGAAACTAGCTTCTTAGATCATTCAATTATTTGAGGAGAGACATAGATTCTTCTGAGGACCTGAAACAAAGGTGTCTCTCAGTTAAATGTAGAGAGGTTTTATTTGAACAGTGCATCATGGTTTATCAACTCATTTTCATATGGCTGTTTTCATAGTGTTGAAGGTAAAAACACATTTTAAATCAAAGAACTCTTGGAAGATTAGAGAATTTTATTTGTGTATGGATTGTTGGGGTTGTACTTGATAGAAAGGTGGATGTTTTTTGAGTTTCACAATTTAAAGTAAGAGACGAGTCACCATGAGCAAGAGACTGTGATCTGAGGCCCTAGAAGTCAGAAATGACAAGATGATGATATAAAAGATAACTCATGAGAATAGGCATAATAAGCAGGGCTTGAAAGATTCAGGTGATGCAAGAAGCTGCAGATAGGAGATAGAACACCAAACACTGAAATTGATACAAAGAGTGTTTTTATTGGAGGAGAGTGCTGTGGACTGGTGGAAGCTGGTTGGAGGAAAGCAGAATCCCCCTTCTGTGAAAGGCTAATTGGGTTCATTGCCCAATCTACAGTCTGGGAGAGGGGAAGCTTCCCGGGGACTTCTTGTTATGTCCTTTCCTGCCCTTGTTATATTAGAAGAGAGAAAGAGAATGGGAAAGGCAGTCTTTTATATTTTTTCTGTGAGCTGTGCCATTTGGAGAAGAGGTGTTGTTTGGCTGAAATCTGATTGGAGAAAACAGAATACCTCTATTTGAAGAGTTGACTGGGGAAAGGCTAAATGGTCCTATCACTCCTTAACAGCTTGAAGGGAGAAACTGCTCAAAGCCCCCCAGGTAGATCTGATGTACTTTGATTCTTTGGTTTAAGGTTAACTGTTTGTAACTGAAATGGTTTAACACTTTGTAAATGCCTTTCAAATGACAGTTGTGTGCTAACAACACTTGATACTGCGCCAGAGGTCCAAGAGTGACAAAAAATGGATTTGCCCAGCAGGTGATATGCGACACAAAGTATTTCCAAAGAGATGAAGGACATCAAGACCTATAGTCCAAAGATGTGAGTTAATCTCAGGAGCATGAGATTCCTTCATCCTAGGTCTCACTGCTAGACTTCTATGTGTGTTCATGCTTCCTGTCCCCAACCATGTATGCCAGATACGTTGATGAAAGATGGTGACCCAGGTTTATAGGTTGGGTATGATATTTTAATTAGTGCTCTCTTCTTTTGTCTTCTTTTAACTAATTATTATGATTATCCCTTCTTTTTTTCCAGTGGAGTATCATAATTAATCTTGCTTTTGTTTTATTTAATAAATGTTTGATGTTTAATAGTTAAAGATAAATATAACTGATATTGTATATGGGAAGCACACTAGTCGGGGGAGGGCTCAAGTGCTAAAATAATAAGTAGTAGCAGTGTATTCTCCTTATTCTTCCTAGGGTACCCTTAGGGTGATGATTGAGGAATTTTCACAAAAATCATGTCCCTCAACCCTTACCCAGTCTGAGAAAATCCCTTAACCTGCCAGTTTGAGAGAAAATTGGGTAAGAGAGACACCTAAAAGATTCTGAGGAGGATTCAGATGCTCTATGGGATGCCATGCCAATGGGAATATTCATTAAGAATGTATCATCACACTTCCATCCTTTGTAATATTTGACTACCTATAGGTGCTGTTTATCCTAAGATTCCAATTTTCCAATTTAGGTCCTATTGCCTTTCAGTAGCTGTAATTATTTTCCATTACTTTGTATCCTCCATTCTCTAAGATATCTCAGTCCCTAAGAACATGCCTACATTCTAAGGCTAAAGCTATATCCATTACAGGGCAATTTTAAGGAAACAAGAAAGAGGGAAGCTATATTAGCCGCCTATAATTCTTCAGGTGTTTTATTATACTTTGTGCCATTGTACCTGAGGCAGTTTTGTATCAAATCTTAATCATCCCAGACTTTATCAAATGTGATCACTTTTGGTTAATGTTGGAAAGAAGGAAGGAAGGAAGGAAGGCAGGAAAGGAGGAAAGAAGGAAGGGAAAAAGTAAAGAAGGAAGGAAAGAAAATAGGAAGGAAGGAAGGAAGGAAGGAAGGAAGGAAGGAAGGAAGGAAGGGAAGGAGGGAGGAAGTAAGGACTTTGAAAAATCATTTATTAAGTTCTCAGTATATGCCAAATGCTATTCTAAGTGGCAGAGTTACTAATAAAAAGAGAAAGTGAGTTTTGTCTTTTCAAAACTGATGTTCAGTAAGAGGAAATAACATCTTGAAGAGAAAATTTTCAATAGAATAAAGAAATGTGCCTTCCCCATTAAAACACTTCAAATATTCAAATACAAGTCTTTTTTGCCCTCTGGGACAAACGTTAGCAAGGTCTTTTTACTCTTGGTTCGATGAATTTATCTCCAAACCCTTTATCATCATAGTTACCTTTCTCAGGATATTCTTCAATTTGACAATGCCCATACTAGAATATGGACCCTAAATTGAAACCTGAGACTCTAGATGTGATCTGACAAGAGAATAATAGAAAAGAACCATCTCTCCTTTCAAGGCAAGATGTCTAGTCTGAGATCTCATTATATTATTTGACTCTTACTGGTATTACTCAGTTAATATGCATAGTGAATAAAGGAACATCCTCAAGACCAGGATGATAGGTCGAAGTCTTGATTCTGACATAAAATATTTGTGGACTATTAGATAAATCACTTAATCTCTAATTGTCCAAGGCAACTAAGAATTTTGGTCACACATTAATTGCTATTCTACTCTGGGAGTCAAAAAGTCAATAAATATTTTTAAGTTTTTTTCTACATTCCAGAAACTGACTTTTAGTGAGCTACTGCAACCCAAAACCTTCAGATATTTTTTCTGATAAATTATAGCTTAGCCATTTCTATCACATAATAGACCTTGTCAGATTAAATGCTCATGTAAAATGATGCTTATTTCTCTTCTTTCATCTTTAATTCATTTATATGCTTATTATGACACTATGTGCACTTTATGGAGATAGACCTTTGAGAGATACAGATAAGGGAGAAGCCATAACAAATAAAGAATATGTCTACTCAAGAATATTTCAAAATAGTAAAAGAGTCATGAAACATCCAGAAATGAATAGTGCATGACAAATTGATAATATGTTCCAAACTGTAGTTACATAAGTACAATTGACAGTTAATATTAAAATTCAGAAAAGTTAAATATGTAAAGTGGAATTCTTAGGCAAATGTTGAATGAGCTAATAATCACCATGGCCCTGGTGGAAGGTTGTAATTTTCATGTTGAGGACATTTTAGTAACAATCACTATTTCCAGTGAAATACCAAGTTTCTGAGTATTTATTAAGTACTCATTTTGTACTTACCATTTCCCAAAGTATTTTATTTGTTACAGTAGTTTTCATTTTCTTCTGATGTACAATGGGGGGAGGGGGGATGGAGGAAGGATAGAAAATAAAAGCACATTAATTGAAAAATAAAGCTCTAAAGAAAAATTGTTCTTTCCACCACAGAAAACTCTTCTTTCAGAGGATCTTTCTTTCTGAGGAATAAGTAACCCATTCCCTCTTGAAAAAACATAACTAAAAACTGACCTAAACCAAATAATTTAGGAACCTTTTACATTCACATGGAGGACTGATGTCCCTCTTCATAAATCAGTATATTGGATGATGCAATCTCCTCCCTGACTTTCTACCTTCAATCAATTTTTCATCAATTACAGCTCTGCTATGTACCACCTATATGATTTAAATCAACTCATTTTTTTCTCTTTGGGACTCAGTTTCCTCAATTGTAAACATGATAAAATTGAACTTTATGACCCTGAGGTCCCTTTAAACATTAAATAAATGATTCTTTTTTTTCATTTATTCATAAATTCCTCCTCTCCCTTTTCCTCTTAAGGTGCCTTCAATAATACTATCCCATGAGACTTCATGAGTCTATTACCATTCTTTTATTTTTTAATATAATTTAATAGAATAGAATTACCATTCTATTATTTTATTAATAAAATACCATTTATTACCTATTTCTTACTCTGTACCAAGGGTCTTCATATCAGTCATTATGAGGGGTAGCATACCTCAGTGATGTGAAATCATCTAGTTTGAAAAATCACAAAATCCTAATGATATCTTAAGACACAGTCATCAATTGGTCTTGGAAGTAAACTCAGGACCTCTGGCTCCAATTCAAGAACTCCTTTTACTGCATCTCAATATGTCATAATTTAGCGAATACATGGCCACAGAAATTAGTATGATTAAATAGGGATCAGGTCAAGTGATGGGATTCCATTCTTAGAAAAGTCACTGTCTTTCTCTTACTTTATCTATAACTAAAACTATGGCACCAGCAGACTCTGAAACAGTAATAGTATGATTTATGCTACTGACCCTTGAGAGATAAAAGTCCAATAAAAAACTAGCTTCTGCCACTAATTACTAGAACTATGAGTCTTCAGGACTGATAGGGAGCATGCAAAGGAGGAGGATCTATTTAGGGAATCATCTCTTCGCCCTTTCTGTCTTTAAAACAAATGTCTATCTAATATGGGGAGCCTGGATTCAATTTAGAACTAAAGAAAGGACAAAGATAATTAAAGCAGAAAAGTGATTTGAAACAGGTCATGGAAAAGAAAATAAGTTTTAAAGCCTGACCTGAACCCAGAATTAAGGAGACAGGAGTAACTGCCTTAGAGGATTCTCTGAAGCCAGAGGTAGGCTTGATGATTTTTGGTATGAGGACCACTTCAAGGATTTCTGGCATCCAGGACCAAATGGGGAGACTTTGACCTCTGTTTCACTCATTAAGAGTGGCTGAAGAGAGAGACTGTTTCAGCTTTGATTTAATCAGCTTTTTTTTTTCTCATTTTCCTATAATCCTATGTTTGGTGATTGACCTCACAGTGGGAGGCTAAACCTAGAAGAAAGAAGAAAATGGAAACCTTTATGATTATACTTGGACACAGATTATAGTTCTAAAACTCCAATTTTTTCCTCTGAAGGATATACAATATCTAGATATATAAATATTATCCCAAGAGATGGATTGGTATGTTCATGTGCATGAGTGTGTGTTATATTTATTTATAAATAGATATGCATACACACATATGTGTATATATGTGTGCATGCATGTGTGTATATACCCTATATTTCTGATTTTCTCATATTGAAATTTAATTCTACTTTGTCCTTGCACTTTTTTCTTTTCTTCTGTTACAGCAAACAGTGATTCATGGTCAGCAGTCAAGTTTTAAAGAGTAGCAATTTTACTCTTTATAGCTGATGTTTTCACACCCAGATCAGAGTAAAAGTATTACTTATCACAGTAATCATTTTGAGTAAAGAATCAAAGCCTTGAACAGCTGCTTTACTGAGTGTAATCAGCTTTAATAATATTTTCAACACAAAGACTTAAATAATTCCAACAGTGAGAATAATGAAGAAAACTCAATGAGACAACCCTTTCCCCTAGAGGTGACATGAAAGATCAAGAAACTGGCTTCAGAAAATAATCAAGGACAGATTTCTCAACTCCTTACTCCTCCACACTTCTCCATTAAATTGTGAGCTTTTTGGTGGTAGGACCATTTCATATTTGTCTTTGCATCACTGTTGGGTTATTTTTGTTTTGGATCTATGTTTTTATCAATGTTGATTGATGGATCCCTATATGATAGTTATTTTAGAAAAAGCTGTTTGGAGTGAATGAAAGGATTGTTGAATTATTCAGTAGGAGTCTTTTCTACAACAGTAGGGACCATAGCATATAGAAAGATTTGGATTTGGAGTACAATAAGTCCTAAATTCAAATCAAATCTCAACTACATAGAAGTTGTATAACCTCAGGTTGGGTCACAGAACCTTTTAAACTCAGTTTTCTCATCTGTAAAATGGGAATAATAATAACAAATACCTTCCAAAGCTACTGTGAGAATCAAATGATATAACTTATGTAAAGCAAAATTAAGAGTAGAATAATCTATGGAATAAGCACTGGAACTAGAGACATAAGCCAGGGTTCAATAAATCAACAAACATCTAAATGCTTATACTATTCAAAACAGTGTATTAGATTTTAGGGGATAAAAAAGATAAAATGAAAAGAAGGGTTCTTTTCTTTAGGAGCTCATAACCTATGCAGTAGTTGAAGAAACTGACTCTATCGCATGTGACCTGTGTGACAACATCTTTTGGTAAATCTCTATTTTCTCATTTGTAAAATGAGGGGTTATAGAATATGTCACTTTAAATGGCACCTCTGGCTCTAGCACTTATGAAATAGGAGAAATCTTAACAAAATAAGTTATTGAAGAGGGTTGCCCCAACACAAAATTATTATAACAATCATTTACTATATCTACTGGCATCTGGGATCATGTCTCTAAATAACTGATTAACTTCATTCATCATTCATAAAGATATCAGATCACTAAGAGAGAATTCAAAGTATGCCCTACTGAAGTTACTAAACGTGGATATAGCATTAAGGCAGGGATTGATGCCTATGGCAAAGATTTTATTATTTAGTAGTGCTAAGGAGAATGTGAGTGAAAGTAGAAATAGTTTTCTGCATGAATTGATTAGAGAAAGATTAGAAAAGTGATATTAATTCTCTATGTCCTTGATTTGGTCAAGCATCATTTCATGGTCTTACTTGGTCTGAAACTGTTCTGATACTGGAGGTTATTTTCTCTCCTACATGACTAATAACCAAGCTCAAACCATTGAAATGTCACTGTAAAAAAGATTCATCAGCTTCTATGTGTTGGCAAAGAACTGGAAGGGATGTCTATCAATTGGGGAATGACTGAACAAGTTGTGATATATAATTATAATAGAATGCCTTTGTTCCAAAAGAAATGACAAACAAGACAAATGCAAAACAAACCAAAAATCCCTGGAAATATTTATATGAAGGGATGCAAATTGAAGTAAGCAGAAACAAGAGAATTCTGTACATGGTGATAATGTATGATGATCAACTGAGAACCATTAGCAGCAATGCAAGGATTCAGGACAATTCCTATGAATTTAGGACAAAAGAGGCTCTCCACCACCAAAGAGGAATTGATGAAGTCTGAATTCAGTTTGAAGCATTCCATTTTCGCTTTATTTCCTCCATGAAATTTTCTCTAGTGTGAGCAATATGTATCTTCTTCCACATGGTTAAAATAAAAATATGTATTATACAATAACATGATCCTTATAATAGCTGTTGTCTTGGGGATGATGGAAGAGTTAGGAAGGAGGGAAAGAACATGGATCACAAAATATCAGAGAATTATTTTTCCAAATTGTATCACTGTTTTGTAGAAACCTTTTTTTTTTAATTTAAACAAACCAAGTAGACTGTACAATGGCAATAGTTGTTTTGGCAATGTTGCCTAATTAATTATTCAACCAGATTACTGAAAAATACCATTGATCTAATTACCTCATCCTACAACTATAGACATTTTCCTTATTTTCTTTAAAAAACAACAACTAAGTTTGATTGATGACTTTTGTTTTTATAATGTAATTATTTCTGCATATACTTTCTATGCATACCTATGCATATTCTGAATACTACCACTACCACCAAAACAAAGTATATTATTACCACCACCACACCAATAGAACTTTCCCTTGTAAAAAGGAAAAATAACTAGGCTAAAACAACTACAACAGTGAGTATGAGTCTGTCAATGTATGCAGCATTCTTTGCCTCTACTCTCCTTGTCTCTTTCCTAAGATAATTGTTTCATTATTTCTTCTCTGAACCAAGTTTGATCATTACATTTATGCATATTTTGGCTTTCTTTTGCTGTTATTTTTATTTATATCATTGTATTAAATGGTCACTATTATTTTCTTCATTCTATTTATTTTACTCAATTCCAATCTCATCAAAACTGGAAAAGATAATTCACAATTTTGGAACTTGTGAGCAAAGAGCTATCTGGATGGAGGGTATATTTGTTAACTGTGATTTCAGTCTTTGTTTTATCTAGTGGATCCTGAAACAAAATCATTGATTCCATCCATCTAATTACCAGAATGTCAATGTAGTTGCAGCCCACATACATCATTCCATAGACCTGACTCTAACGTTCCCACTTCATTACATTTTACTTGTTTATCAGAGAATAAACAATCAAACTAATATTATCACATCAACAGAAAAATACTCACCAATCTCTGAAATTATGTTTCCACTGATGATTCTAGTCACTATCAAAACTAAAATCTAAATATCCTTCCTTGACTCACACTCAATCATATAATAAACATTTATTAAGAACTTACTTTGAATAAAAAAAGAAAAAAGAAAATTACCTGTATAGAAAAGTTGAAATAACAACCAATGAAAAAGAAATTAAAGCTATTTTTAGAAGTTATTTTGCTCATTTATATGTCAGTACATCTGAAAATTTAAGTAAAATGGATGAATAATTGTGAAACTATAAAATGCCTAGATTAACAAAAGAGGAAAAAGAACAATTAAAAACCCAATTGCAGAAAAATTAATTGAACCATCAAAGAATTCCCTAAGAACAAAGCCCCAGAGTTAGATGGATTCACAAGTGAATTCCAAGAACAATTAAATTCAATATTAAATAAACTATTTGGAAAAATGGGGGAATAAGTAATTCTTCCAAATTCTTCTTATAACAAATATAATTCTGATAGCTAAACCAGGCAGAGCTAAAACAGAAGAGATTACATTACTATATCACAAGTATCATATACCATGACTAATTAGGTTTTGTTCAAGGAATGCAGAAATGGTTCAATATTAGGAAAACTATCAGTATAATTGACCTTATCAATAACAAAACCAATAGAAATCCCATCATTATATCAATGGATGTTTAAAAAAACCCTTTGACTAAATACAACACTCATTCCTTATCAATTTTTTAGAAAATACTGGAATGAAAGGAGCTTTCCTTAAAGCGATAGAGTACATGTGTCTTAAACCATCAGCAAGCATTATCAGGTAATGGGGATAAAATAGAATCCTTCCCAATAAGATCAGGGTTGAACCAAGGATGTCCATTACCATCACTTCTTTTTAATATTGTGCCAGAAACACTAGCTATATAGGAGTAGAAAAGAAATAGAAGGAATTAGAAAAGGTAATGAGGAATCAAAACCATCAAGTTTTACAGATGATATGATGGTATGCATAGAGAACTCCAGAGAATCAATTTTAAAAAGACTAATAGAAATGGTTGCCAACTTCAGTAAAGTTGCAGGAACCAAAATAAACCCACATAAATTATCAGCATTTCTATTTACTATCAAAAATGTACAACAACAAGAGGAATGAAATGAAATTCCATTTAAAATGACTGTGGACAATATAAAATACAAAGGAGTTAATTAAAAAAATTTAAAGGATTTATTAGGTGCCTGGCAGTGTATAAGGTGTTCAAGGAGAGTTCAGAAACCTGAAGCAAGGGCTTGCCAACTTTGGAGCCCATTTTTCCATCTAACTCTCACCTGTATCTCCAAGAAGATGTAGTATGCACAATAGCCACACCACACTAAAATCATCTTAAGAGACTAGAAGAGTTTTAGGGTAAAAGACAGACCACAAATCTATTACTGAGTTATGGGGGTGTCTACCATAAACATGTGAACCTCTCCCCTCCCCTGCCCTGCCACAGAATGGGTGGATGAGAACAATGTGTTCCAAGGGTTATTGGTATTCCAAGGGCTTCAGCCAAAGGTGGCTTAAATGTGTACTCCAGGGTGCTTAGAGCTTGGTCAGGCATTGAAGATACCAGTGCCATATACTGTGTCTCAAGCCATTGCCAGGAATCCTGTTTTGCCTCTGGACTTTGGAGAATCAAGAAGAGAGTGAAGCTGACAATTTTATGAAACTCTTCCTCCCTTAAATCCAATTCACCTTCTAGTCAAAACATCACTCCATGATATCATTGGTTCTCTTGGAAAATGAAAGATGAACAACTATAGTCCAGGCACTGTGCTAAGTGCTGGAGACACAAAGAAAAGCATAAAGTGATCCTGGCCTGTTAAAGGGCTCATAATCTAATATCATCAATGTGTGATATGTCCCCAAAGCAAATATAAGACCTTCATGGTCAAGGACTATATCACTCTTCTCTTTTTATCACTGATATATAGCAGAGGACCTGACTCACAAGAAGTCACGATAAATGCTAGTCAAAAGCTAAATTCATTCACATAAGCATCATGTTTTATGAAATTCCTCAAATTTGGCATTTCTTATGATGATCAGGGCATCCTCAATAAATATTCCTGCTCTTTGCTTTCAGTCCTTTGCCATCACAAAATGGACTGCCTCGAATATTTTGATATATGGGTCCCTTCTTTACATCTTATCTTCATAGTGCTTGGAAAACAATTTCCCCTGACTGAAAACTATATAAAGAATTATAAGAACTTGACAGTTTAAAATTCCTACACCTAAATAGCTTATTGATGCATTTTTCTCTCCATATTTTAAACTTCTATTTTATTTTCCTTTACCAACTTTATCCTAAACTTACTCTCTTTAGGGACTTCCTGTGATACATTTTTTTTATTTTTAAACTTTATCTCATTTTCCCTTTTAAATATTTTAACGACAACCCAATTTACCTTAGATAAAACATATATACAAATATAGAAAACATATATACAATTATAGAATTATAGATACAATTATAGAATTATATAGTCTAATCTGGAGTGAATATTAGAGATTATATCATTTTATAGGTGAGAAAACTGAGGGCTAAAGAAATAAAGTGCTAACACACAACTGAATAGTAGCCAAACTAGTCCTAGAAACTTGTTTTCCTTGACTTCCAACCTGTTTGAGGGCAGGGGGAAAGCAGAGTGTTTACAGCCAAGAGTCCAAGTTTTCAATAGTTCCTGTAATGCTTATTAACTATATGATATTGAGTAAATCACTTCAGTTCTTTAAGACTCAGTTTCTCATCTATAAAATAGGGGCAGTTATATTTGTAACTATCTTGCTCAAGGTCTTATTGTAATTATGAAATGGGATGATGGCTATGACGCACTTTCTATCCACAAAGTTCTATAAACACAAGGTATCCAAAAACTCAAAATGTGATTTTAAGTTAAATAAACATTAAACTTTCACTGACTTGAGGCCCCCTATACAACTCACCACTACTGTCAGTGTCATTACAATCAATGTCACTGTTATTATAGCTAAGTCCAATTCCCTACTTCTAGTGAGAAGTAAAACATAAAGATTATGTTCAAATGGGTGTGTATGTGTGACCGTGTATATATTGTGTAGGTGAAATTTTCAAGCATTACCAAAGATAAAAAAACATGTCCACAGCTGAGTTAGAACTCCAAATTGTCTTTAAAAAAAAACCTCTTGCTTTCTGTCTTAGATTCAATATTGTATGGGTTCCAAGGCAGAAGAGTGGTAAGGGCTAGGCAATGGGGGGTTAAGTGACTTGCCCAGGGCTACATAGCTAGGAAGTTTTGGGGGCCAGATTAGAACCCAGATATCTTATTTCTATCCCTATCTCTCAATCCACTGAGGCACCTAGTTGCCCCTGCCCCAAAATGGTCTTTTGACTATGAAAGTCTTATGAGAATGATCCCTGTTTACTTTTAATATATTATTTTCTTTATAAAAAGCTTAGAATGTTAATATAAGAGCTATAACTATCTATTCATCTACCTATATTTTTACCTATATCTAATCTTGAAGGTCTTGCTTTACAATAAAAATACCATCATCATAAGTTCACACTTTGAGGATTAGAACTATTTTGCATCTTTTTTTTTTCATTTTCTTACTTTTGGTTTTTAAGAAACCTGGATTTTTGGTACCACTTCTATAAAGTTATGAGAAAATTGTGTTTTAATCCTATTTGTACATTCTTGAACACTCATAGTAGTCAATTGCTAGACTCCCTTTTATCTGAACATTGAGATTCCAACATAGTGCTGTTGCTTTTATTCCTTAGAAGATGCTTTCTAGGTTGGTCTGAGCATAAACAATGAAAAGTAGTCGTAAACGATAACAGAAAGAGAAATTGGAATAGCTGCTCAGATCAAAGTCTACAAAATATATAGAAAAGGCCAGAAGAAAATATGGCAGCAATTTTTCTGAAATCCAGAAAGAGAAAAGCACTGCACAATTTCATTTGGAAAGAAACTTCTAAAAAGTTGAAAGAATATGTCTGCCAAAGACATAGAAAAGGCAGACAAAAAATGTTTAATTTTCCTGAAAGCCAGAAAGCAAGAATCTTATACTTTTATTTGGAAAGTGACTTGTAAAATAAGTTTAGGAGGGTTGGGAGTAGATAGGAGAAAAAAAAAATTAGCCTCTGGGTTTTACCCTGCAGTCCAACTGTTTATAATTTGATGGATTTACAAATGTGAATAATTTTTCTTGTCTGATTGTACTATAAATCCTTCCACTGGGAATCAAAAACCAGGGCTAGCCATGCAGTTCACATTCCTAATATATGCTAGTGAGACAATTAGCTTTCAGTGCTACAGAGATGTAATACTCCACTCATGTTGACCAACTCTTGGAGTATTCATCAAATTCTGAAATAATCTCCTCTTGTAGGGAAAGTATTATCAAATGTTAAAAG
Source organism: Monodelphis domestica (assembly GCF_027887165.1). Taxonomy (NCBI): domain Eukaryota; kingdom Metazoa; phylum Chordata; class Mammalia; order Didelphimorphia; family Didelphidae; genus Monodelphis; species Monodelphis domestica. Next base: position 38,374,017 of record NC_077232.1, read on the forward strand.
GGCCTTTCACATTCAATCAAATTAGAAATTTGGGATGCACTATGTTCACCATTGCCACCAAGAAGGTTGAAAAATTATGTGTGTATTAATGTATGTTTTTTATTTGTATACCTATGTATTTATATACATATATGTGTGTGTGTGTTTGTGTGTCAGCATATATACTATTTATATTATACATAAAGCATATAAGGAGTGCAAATATATAAGAAGATATATATATATATATATATATATATATATAGAGAGAGAGAGAGAGAGAGATGGATATAGACAGAGACACAGACAAATAGACAGTCAGACAGACTAATAGATAGGTAGAGAATAGAAAGATAAGTAGATAGATAGATAGATAGATAGATAGACAGATAGATAGGACTTACTATCTGCCAAGCACTATCCTAAGCCTAAAGACTCCAATACAAAGGCAAAGGTAGTGTTACCCACAAGGAACTTATATACTAATTAAAATTTTTAAAAAGCCATAGGAGGATTACTGGTCAGCTAAGCTACAGAAATAGTGACTGGAACCATGGTGGAATATGGTAACACAAATATTCCAAGATCAATATCAGAGTTTATCTGATCATCTCTCCAGAAGAGAGATGGCAGAGTAGCAGAAGAGTTGTGAATCTTAAAATTTCTCAGACTTCTGAATGTTAAAAATTCTCAGACTCTACCTTAGAACATTTGGTTATGACCATTCCCCATTTTAAACAATAAAGGTACTTGATCAGGAATGTGAGAACTCTAACTACTCCACCCATACTTAAGCATCCTTTAGGGGAAGATAAAGTTGTAAACTCCTTACTGAACAATGAGAAAGTACTTAACCCATACTTGTAGTGAGGCAAAAGCCCTTAACGTAGGTCTATTTTTAGATCTAATATAAAAGGGTACTAAGTACCTATAAAAGGTCAAATTAATCACTAAAAGGTCAGGCAACTTGCAAACTTGCAAGGGACAAGTGTAACAAAAGAGGTGTGAAGTTTTAGTCTACCCAGAGAAATTGAGAACTAAAGAAGGTTTGAATTAAGAATGGTCACTCCTGTGAAAATATCTACTGTGATTGATAGATGTGAAAACTTAGGGGAGGTGACATAGTAGAAAATTCTCTTTAAAAGGAGGCCAGAAGGCCTCTGAAGGGGAATGCAGCCTTGGAAGCTGAAGTGGAGCTTCCTGAGCTAAACTGGAGGGTCTCTCTGAACACTAGAGTTTTGCTTGGAAGGATCTTATGGTGAGTGATTAAAGACTGACTGGTCTCTCTTAAGGCTTAAAGCCTAGGCTTTTTCCTACTATTCCCTCTTACTCTGTTTCTCTCCCTTTCCTTAATTCCTTTATTTATATTAATTAAAATCTCCATAAACCCAGCTCACTTGGGTATTTCATATTTGGGAATTTTTCCCATGGCAACTACTTTATTTTTTATTTAAAGCAAGACACTGTCTTGAAACCATATTTTCACAGTCACAGTTTAAGGCAACCACTCTTTTGTATGTAACAGAGTCCAAGTACTATAATAATGAGAAAGCCTATAAAAAGGCCTGTGAGTGGGGAATAAAGTGAATCGGGGCTGCAACCTGCCTGAAATAGAAGACAAGTTAGTCTGTTACAAGTGAGGACAGATGATTTGTTTATTAGAATTGAAAGAAATCACAGAATCTTGTTATTTATAATTTGGAAGTGACTTTAATGGTCTCCTAGTGCAACTCATAGCTGAATAAGAATCCCTTGTATAGACAACTGAACAAACAAATGGCCTCTGTGTGAGCCCCTCCAATGAAAGGGAATAGCTTCCAAGTGCAGTAAGTCCTATTTCCAGATAATTCTAGCTGGTGGAAAGTCAATGCATTTGCGGAAGTTCTTGCAATTTGCATTTTACTTTATATCTTTCATATAGATGACTGTTCGAATCATCCCTTTCCAAGTTCTTCCATTTGTGGTGTATGTATTCTTTACATGTTTTTAGTATGTCATACATAATGTGTGGCTGTAAATATTAACCAAATATACATGGATTCAAAGGATCAAAGAGTGACAGGATGTTGGATGGAAGTCTCAGAGAATATGAAATCTCTTATTCATCATATTAGGAAATTGAAGTCAAAAGGCAAAGTGACTTTCCCAAAGTTATGGGGCAAGATATATCATCCTGAGTAATGTATTAGAAGTGTACAAGAGGCAGAGTCAAGATGGCCACATAGAAGAAGTAGAAGTTTAGACTTCTGAATACCCTTCCTTACCAATCACAAACTGAATGGTCCTAGGGGACTGAAAATCAAACCTAACAAAAAGACAGAGTCAAGGATCTCTCCTGCTAGACTCAACTCAAAAGGTATGTCCCCCCAAAAGCCAGAATCTGAGAACACTCGGGTTTAAGGGGAAGTCAGAAGGAAGGCCCCAGGACCCTTCCCCCTGTCCATCAAGAGCTCTGAGCCTCCAATGGCAGTGAGAACTTCTGGGCGGACAAAGGTGCTAGTCTGGAGGGTGTACCTTGCAGGCAGGGCTGTGCCAAGCTCGGAGCATCCGAGCAACATAGATGGTGGGGAAGGAGATAGAGAGGAAGCTGGAAGCCTGGACAGAGCCCTAGAGATGTTCCATACTGCTCCAGCCTTCTAGGAGGTTTTTGGACTCAGAGCACACCTAGCCCAACCCAGCTGAAGTTATTCCCATCAAAAGTCTTCAGAACTCAGGGAAGCCTAGCCTGCAACAACCCTCTCTCACTGACTGCTGGACTTTAATCCAATCAAAAGCCTCCAGAGGACAGGGAAGGGCAAACTCCAACACTCCTCCCCCTGGAGACTGCACAGAGATCTGACAAAGCTTCAAGAGGGGAGACTGACAGAAAGCCCCAAAACCAAAAAATAATGAGAGGATCAAGAGCACAGAAAAATACAGGGAGCAAAGAACAGATAAATATGAGCAAACAACAGAAAAAGAAGTAAGAAATTACAATTGACAGCTTCTGCACAGGCAACAAACCAAGAACAAACAATACATAGGAGAAGGCAAGTAACAAAACAGAAATCCCAGAGAATTGGACACAGGCTTTGGAAGAACTCAAAATGTAATTCAAAAAAACACAATTAAGAGAAGCTGCAGACAAATTGGGACAGGAATTTAAAAACTAAGATAAGTCATCTGGAAACAGAAAATAGTGTCTTGAAAGCCAAAATCGACCAGCTTGAAAATGAGGCAAAGGTGATTAAAGATGAGGCAAAGAAGATTAAACATGAGGCAAAGAAGATGAAAGATGAGGCAAAGGAGATGAGGTAAAGAGAATGAAAGATGACCTCCAAAGAAAATCAGAACAGAAGGAGAAAGATGACCAAAAAGCCAGGGAGGAAATCCAGTCTTTAAAAACTGGAATACAACAACTAGAATCAAGTGACCTCACAAGGCAGCAGGACACTATAAAACAAAACCAAAATAATGAAAAAATTGAGGAAAATATGAAGCATCTCATTCACAAAACAGGGGATTTAGAAAATTGTTCAAGGAGAGACAATTTAAGAATCATTGGTCTACCAGAAGACCATGAAAAAAGAAAAACCCTGGATATAATACTATAGGAAATTATTCAAGAAAACTTCCCTAATATTCTGGAACAAGAGGGAAAAGTGGAGATTGAAAGAATCCACAGATCATTTCCTGTTCTTAATCCCCAACTGACAACACCCAGAAATGTTATACCCAAACTCAAGAACTATCAGACCAAAGAAAAGATATTACAAGCTGCCAAGAAGAAGTCATTCAGATACCATGGAACCACAGTAAGGATAACACAGGATCTGGCTGCATCAACACTGAAGGACCAAAAGGCATGGAATATGATATTCCAGAAAGTAAGTGAAATAGGTCTACCACCAAGAAAAAAACTGACTATATTTTTACAGGGGAAAATATGGTCATTCAACAAAATAGAAGAATTCTAAGAATTTGCAAAGAAAAGAACAGACCTGAACAAAAAATTTGATGCCAAGCACAGAACTCAAGAAAATCATCAAAAGGTAATTTTAAAAAGAGGGGGGAAAGAAGAACAAAACAAAACAAACAAACAACCCTTTCTTTTTTTAAAAAGAGACTCAATAAGTTAAAATGATATGTATCTCTATAAGAAAAGAGGTCACTGGTAACTCTTAAAAACTGTTATCACCTGGGCACCTAGAAGAATTACACATAGAGGGAACACTGACAAACTGTATAGGATGAAAGGATAAGACATAAAGGTATATAGATATATACATGCATAAATACATATACACATATGTATATATGTATATATATATATATATACAACTAGAGCTTAAAAAGAGGTTAATACTAAAAGAAATAGGAAAAGAAAAAATGGGGGTAAATTTATATGTCACAAAGAAGCTCATGGCTGGGGGGGGGGAGAGAACATCAATACAATGGAAAAGTAAAGAGGTTGGAAATAGGAAATACTCAACTCTCAGGTGCATTGAAATTTACCCAAAGAGGGAAGAACAATCCAATCCATTGGGGCAGAGAATAGATTTGCGCTTTATAGAGGAGTAGAAGGGTAACAAATGGACTGGTGGCGAGGGAAGCAGTATAAGGGAGGGAGAGGGTGGGGGTAGTTTTAGAAAGACTACAAGGAAAATAAGGAGGGGGATAAGAAAGGAGGGGGTAGAAAGGGAAGTAAAGTGAGGGTGGGAACTAGGGGGACTGATTAAAAACAGACATTTGTGTAGAAGGAAATAGTGAAAGAAGAAACGACAGGACCAGGAGTAGAAATAAAAATGCTGGGAAATAGATGGTAATCATAACTCTGAGTGTGAATGGAATGAACTCACCCATAAAACTCAAACAAATAGTAGAGTGGATTAGAATCCAAAACCCTACCATATGCTGTTTGCAAGAAACACACATGAGAAAGGTAGACATGCATAGAGTGAAAGTAAGAGGATGGAGCCAAATCTATTGGGCATCAACTGATAAAAGAAGGCAGGAGTTGCAATCATGATATCTGACAAAGCCAAAGTAAAAATAAATCTAGTTAAAAGAGATAGGAAAGGTAATTAAATCATGATAAAAGGCAGTATAGACAATGAGGAAATATCAATACTCAACATGTGTACACCAGATGGCATAGCATCCAAATTTCTAAAGAAGAAACTAGTAGAGCTCAAGGATGAAATAGAGTAAAAAAAACTATAAAAGTGGGGAATCTGAACCTTCTTCTATCAGAACTAGATAATCAAACAAAAAAATAAATAAATAAGAAATAGGTAATAGAAGTGAATGAAATCTTAGAAAAATTAGAGTTAGTAGACATGTGGAGAAAAATAAATAGGGACAAAAATGAATATACCTTATTTTCAGCATCACATGGTACATTCACAAAAATTGACCATGTATTAGGGCATAAAAACATTGCAAACAAGTGCAAAAGAGAAGAAATAATAAATGCAACCTTCTCATATCACAATGCAATGGAAATAATAATTAGTAAGGGTACATGGAGAGGTAAATAAAAAATTAATTGAAAATTAAACAATATGATTTTCCAGAACCACTTAAAGAACAAATCGTAGAAACAAATAATAACTTCATTGAAGAAAATGTGAATGATGAGACATCCTTTCAAAACCTATGGGATGCAGCCAAAGCAGTACTTAGGGGGAAATTTATATCCTTGAATTCATATATTAACAAATTAAGAAGGGCAGAGGTCAGTGAATTGGGCATGCAAATTAAAAAACTAGAAAGAGAACAAATTAAAAATCCTCATATGAAGGCTAAATTAGAGATCCTAAAAATGAAAGGAGAAATTAATAAAATTGAAAGTCAAAGAACTACTGATTTAATAAATAAGACTGGAGGCTGGTACTTTGAAAACACAAACAAAATAGACAAATACTGATCAGTCTACTTAAATTAATTAAAAAGGAAAGAAAATCAAATTGACAGTATCCAAGATGAAAAGGGAGACCTCACCTCTAATGAAGAGGAAATTAAGGCAATCATCAAAAACTATTATGCCCAATTATATGGCAGTAAATATAGCAATATAATAATATGGAGGAATGCTTACAAAAATATAAACTGCCTAGACTAACAGAGGAAGAAATAAATTACTTAAACAACCACATATCAGAAAAAGAAATTGAACAAGCCATCAAAGAACTCTCTAAGGAAAAATCCCCAGGTCCTGATGGATTCACAAATGAATTCTATCAAACATTCAAAGAACAACTAATTCCAATATTATACAAACTATTTGACAGAATAAGCAAAGAAGGAGTTCTACCAAATTCATTTCACAACACAAACATGATACTGATCCCAAAGCCAGGCAGGTCAAAAACAGAGAAAGAAAACTATAGTTCAATCTCCTTAATTAATTTATAGGTGCAAAATTTTTAAATAGGATACTAGCAAAAAGACTCCAGCAACTCATTACAAGGGTTAATCATTATGACCAGGTAGGATTCATACCAGGTATGCAAGGATGGTTCAATATTAGGAAAGCCATCTGCATAATTGACAATATTAATAAGCAAACTGACAAAAATCACATGATTGTCTCAATAGATGCAGAAAAAGTGATCATGAGGGTTATTCATTATGACCAAGTAAGATTCATACCAGGAATGCAAGAATGGTTCTATATTAGGAAAACCATCCACATAATTGACCTTATTAACAAGCAAACCAACAAATATCACATGATTATCACAATGAATGCAGAAAAAGCCTCTGACAAAAATACAACATTTATTCCTATTGAAAACACCAGAAAGTATAGGAATAGAGGGGCCTTTCCTAAAAATAATAAACAGTATATATCTAAAACCATCAGTAAACATTATCTGTAATGGTGATAAACTAGATACATTCCCAATAAGATCAAGAGTGAAACAAGGATGCCCATAATCACCTCTATTATTTAACATTGTACTAGAAACACTAGCAGTAGCAATTAGAGAAGAAAAAGAAATGGAATGTATTAAAATTGGCAATTAGGAGATGAAGCTATCACTCTTTGCAGATGATATGATTGTTTACTTATCCAGGGAAATCAGGGGAAAAAATGGAAAGGAAGGAGGACTTGCAGCCCCAGATCTCAAACTATACTATAAAGCAGTGATTATTAAAAGAATTTGGTACTCGCTAATAGATAGAAAGGAGGATCAATAGAATAGACTTGGGGTAAATGACCTCAGCAAGACAGTCTATGATAAGCCCAAAGATCCCAGTTTTTGGGACCAAACCCCACTATTTGATTAAAAACTGCTTGGGAAATTGGAAGACAGTATGGGAGAGATTAGGTTTGGATTAACATCTCACATCATACACCAAGACAAACTCAGAATTGGTGAATGACCTGAATATAAAGAAGGAAACTATAAGCAAATTAGGCAAATATAGAATAGTATACTTGACAGATCTTGGTGGAAGGAAAGACTTTAAAACCAAGCAAGAGCTAGAAAAAAATCACAAAATGTAAAATCAATAATTTTGATTACATCAAATTAAAAAGTTTTTGTAGAAACAAAACTAATGCATCCAAAATTAGAAGGGAAACAACAAATTGGAAAACAATCTTCATTACAAAAACCTCCGAAGTTCTAATTATTCAAATTTATAAAGAACTAAACTCATTGTACAAAACATCAAGCCATTCTCCAATTGATAAATGGGCAAGGGACATGAATAGGCAATTTTCAGTTAAGGAAATAAAAACTATTAATAAGCACATGAAAAAGTGTTCTAAACCTCCTATAATCAGAAAGATGCAAATCAAAACAACACTGAGGTATCACCTCACACCTAGCAAATTGGCTACCATGACAGCAAAGGAAAGTAATGAATGCTAGAGGGGATGTGGCAAAGTTGGGACATTAATTAATTGCTGGGGGAGTTGTGAATTGATTCTACCATTCTGGAGGGCAATTTGGAACTATGCCCAAAAGGCGCTAAAAGACTGTATACCCTTTGATCCAGCTATAGCTCTGCTGGGTTTGTACCCCAAAGAGATAATAAGGGAAAAGACTTGTACAAGAATATTCATAGCTGCACTCTTTGTGGTGGCAAAAAATTGGAAAGTGAGGGGATTCCCTTCAATTGGGGAATGGCTGAAAAAATTTTGGTATATGTTGGTAATGGAATACTATTGTGCTCAAAGGAATAATAAAATGGAGGAATTCCATGGAGACTGGAACAACCTCCAGGAATTGATACAGAGTGAGAGGAGCAGAACCAGGAAAACATTGTACACAGAGACTGATACACTGTGGTACAATTGAATGTAATAGACTTCTCCATTAGTGACAATGCAGTGATCCTGAACAACCCAGAGAGATCTATGAGAAAAACCACTATCCACATCCAGAGGAAACACTGCAGGAGTAAAAGCACCGAAGAAAAACAATTGCTACAATACATGGGTCGAAAGGATATGGTTGGGGATGTAAACTCTAAATGAACATCCTAATGCAAACAACAATATAGAACTAGGTTCTGATCAAGGACACAAGCAATACCCAATGAAACTGTGTATTTGCTTTTGTAAGGGTGGGTGGAGGGGAAGGAGGGAACCAATGTGATTATTGTAACCAAGGAAAAATGTTTTATATTGACTAATTAAACTAATTTAAATGGAAAAAAAGTATACTGTGAATTTCCAGTGTATTTGTTTGCCCTCCAGATATGATTCCTATTTGGAGGAAATATGGAAGACTCTCTCTATACCATACCTGTCTCATTTCCTCATCTTCACCTCCTAGTTTCCATGGCTTCTTTCAACTGTCTGCTAAAGTCCCACCTTCTTCAAGAAACCCCAGTTTATCCTGTTTATTTTGGGTTTCTAAAAAGCTGCTTATATGTTGTCCTACCCATTAGACTGAGAACCTTGAGAACAGGGAATGACTTTTTTGGTTGCTTTGTTTTGTTTTTGTTTAGTATTCACATTATTTTTGAGCTTGTAACCATTTATTGTTTTCTTCTAATTTCACTGCATTTGAGTTTGAACCCAGTTCTCAGTCCCCATAATAACTGTCAATAATTCAGTTCTTTCTCCTTTCCTTATTCGTTTAAAAAAATAGCAGTCATGCTAAAGGCTTAAATATTAAGTTTAGGGTCTCTAGTGTGTGGGGAATGGTGCCTCAGGTTTCAAGGGGTTTTTTTTGCATTTCTTATTTCCTAGGCATTATTTATTTAGTCGTCCAATTTCTCTAAAACGGGGTCAGATGTAATCTCTGGCCCTCCTCAATCCCCAGTCTGTGGTTGACTTCAAGTGTTCCAACCAGAGACTAGGAAATTCTTCCAGAAGATAGCTCACCTCCTCATTGTGGTAGCAGCCAGGGACTCCAATATCCTGAGGGTGACCACAGCCAACCAGGCCCCAATCTCCCTCCAGCCCCACTCTTCTCCTCCTGATTCCATAGCCTATGATAGAGCAGGTGTCTGGTCCACAGCTTGGGCCCCCTAAATCCTTCATTGCCCAGCAGTCATCCTCTAGCTGTGGGTGAACGGGGATCTCTGGAGCCAAGGCTCTAGCTGGCACAGCTGCTCCCAGGAATTTCTTCCTGTTGACTCCATGGATATGTAGCACTGGTGTGCAAGCTCTTGCATTCAACAGACAAACTGAAACTGCCAGAACTGTCCCCAAGGCCACCTGCTTCTTTTGCATTGTTTCCCTCTGGGTATTTGCACTATCTGGTGACACTGAGGCCAGGGAAGTTAGAGACCTTCTCTAGTTGTTCTTGCCTCCTCTGTTTCACTCTCATCTGTTTTTGCTGCATTTAGCATTGATTCTGTGAATCTATTTTTTGTTGTTTGTGTGGGTTATTGGGAGAACAAGGAAATTTCACTCTGTACTCCACCATCTTCCCCAAATCTTCTCCCTTCTGGTCAAGTCCTGACTGTTGCGTATTCACTTTCTCACTGAGAAAATTGCTTAACCTCATAGTGATTCAGACAATTTTCTATGTCTTTTTTTCCCTTTTTAATATTATTTTATTTGGTCATTTTCAAACATTATTCATTGGAAACAAAGATCATTTTTCCTACCCCCCTCCCGCCACCCCTCCCATTGCCATCCCAAATACCAATGCTCTTCCAACTGTGCCCTAGACATTTGCTTTATGATTTGTTCTAGTTAAAATATCCATCTTGCTATTATTCATTCCTACTAACTATCTCACCTTTGCACAGACTAACCACCTATTTCTAGAATGTACTTTCTGCTCCCAATCTCTAAAAATCATTGGTTTATTTCAGAGTTCCAAGGAGGGGAAGGTTTAGGGGGAAGGACAATGAGTTTGGGTTGAATATGTTATGTTTGAAATAAACATGAGACAACAGGTATGAAATGTCCCTTATCTATTGGTGATGTTCAAATAGAGCTCAGGGAAGTTTATGGGGTAGTATATGTTGACTTGGGAATCATTTGCACAGGGATAAAAATTAAAGCTTTTGGAACTTTTGAGATGCTCTAGTGAGATAGTAGAAGGAAAAAAGGGGGCCTTGAATAGAGCCTTTGGGGAAACCTCTGGCTAGAAAATGAGACAGGAATATGAACCAACAATGGAAACTAAAAAGCAATGATCAAATAGTAGAAAGAGAGTTAAAACCTATCCCATGACATCAAATATTACAAAAAGGAGTTGAAGGAGGAGAAAAGAATGAAAAAGGAGAAAAGATTGAGAAAAAGTCATTAGATTTCATAAATTTTAACTAGAGAAAAGGAGTTAGAGGAGCATGATAGGAAAAAAGAGAAGACAAGGAAAGTAGATACATTTTTTAAGAAGTTTGTCTAAGTAGGATATGAAATATATAGTATAAGTGCTAGCAAAGACAGTAGAGTGTTACAGATTTTGCTTTGTTTGCTTTTAAGATAGAACAGAATTCTGTATTTATAAGCAACAGGGTAGAATCCAGTATACTGTATGATTTAGAATATTAAACAGGTAGAAGATTCTGATAATGGGGGCAATTTTGTAGAGAAGGTGGAATAGGAAAGCCCTTTGTATTTTCATAATTTCCCTGTGCTTTTATGTGTATGTGTTGTTTCCTTAAATAAAGTGAAATTTTCTTGAGATCTGGTCATTTCATTTTATCTAATATACTGAAAACCTAGTGCCTATTGCAAAACTATTGTTTGATTATATTTACTTTGGGTGTTCATGCCTGTTAGTAAATTTTATATACTGTATATATGTATAGATTTATATCACTGTATTTAATCATCTTCATACATATTGCTTTCAGTATTTTGAAAACTATTTGAACAAAATCCTTGAGTTGTGTGTGTGTGTGTGTGTGTGTGTGTGTGTGTAAAATGTATATCCTAAGTACATAGCACAAAGTCTGGCATCATATTGTACGTGTTTAATAAATGTATGATAGATGGGTTGATTGATTAAGGGGATTATTAGTCAGGTGCAAAGTGCACTATATAAACCTTGAAGTTCCTTCAAACTCAGACTATAACATTCTTTTTTTCTCTCTCTCCATCTCTGTTTCTCTCTCCGTCTCTGTCTCTCTCTCCATCTCTGTCTCTGTCTCTCTCTGTCTCTCTGTCTCTGTCTCTCTCTCTCTCTCTCTCTCTCTCTCTCTCTCTCTCTCTCTCTCACACACACACACACACACACACACACAATCACACAAACATAATCACATACAATTCCTAGCAAAGCAATTTCATTCTCTCATTTCAGAGATTCCATTTGGCCTCTTTCTAAAGCTGTTGTTATAAAGTGAGAGATAAGAACAAGATCTTTATTTCATTTCTTGGATGCATTCTCAAGGAGTCAACTCTCTATGTGCTTGACCTTTTCAAGGTTCTGCAGTATGATTGGATGGCTGCCTCCATTATCACCTTTTACAACCCTGACTACATGAGGAGAAGAGAAGAGACTTGGGGAACCAATCAAATTCAGAATATTGAAAAGGTTAAGGCAAAGCCGCAGACTACTGGTTTTCCCAGCCTGCACTGTTCATTAACATTCAGGTACCTCATTCCAATGACATAGATTGTAATAAGGACAGATGAGAGGAAAAGAGAATTTTATTCTGGTAACAAAGATAGTACAGGAGATGGCCAGAGTTGGGAGCCTCCACCTTTGTCCTGGTGCTGCTCAGATTGTTTACAATCTTGTTTTCCTACCCAGGATTCAAATGAATGCCTTGTTGACTGGAGTCAGGGCCAGGGAAATAGTCTCCCCAACCTTGCTCTGTGACATACAATCCCTCTGTAATTGACTTTGTTATGTTTTCTTTTTTCCCTTACTCCATTTCAGTTTGGCATTTAACAATAAAATTGGTTTCTCAAATACTAGCACCTTCTTGAGGCATCAGGAATCAGAAAACTAGGCAGAATAATTCAGGCATTTTTCAGAAAAGATAGAGATAGGGTTTTTAACTTAATCAATTCCCAAATTTTTTTAATGGACCTAATGACTATTTTTTTGGCCCACAGAGCAAGGCTGAAGTTCAAAATATGTTCTTCAAGGGATCTAATTTTATTGCCTTACAATTTTATTTTGCTTAGAAATTTCAGAATGTAACTAAAATCAGAAGGGAAACAACAAACTGGGAAAAAATCTTCATAGAAACCTCTGACAAAGGTTTCATTACTCAAATTTATAAAGAGCTAAATCAATTGTACAAAAAATCAAGCCATTCTCCAATTGATAAATGGGCAAGGGACATGAACAGGCACTTTTCAGCCAAAGAAATCAAAACTATTAATAAGCACATGAAAAAGTGTTCTAAATCTCTGATAATCAGAGAGATGCAAATTAAAACAACTCTGAGGTATCACCTCACACCTAGCAGATTGGCTAACATAACAAAGGAAAGTAATGAATGCTGGAGGGGATGTGGCAAAGTAGGGACATTAATTCATTGCTGGTGGAGTTGTGAACTGATCCAACCATTCTGGAGGGCAATTTGGAACTATACCCAAAGGGCACTAAAAGACTGTCTGCCCTTTGATCCAGCTATAGCACTGCTGGGCTTGTACCCCAAAGAGATAATAAGGAAAAAGACTTGTACCAGAATATTCATAGCTGCACTCTTTGTGGTGGCCAAAAACTGGGAAATGAGGGGATGCCCATCAATTGGGGAATGGCTGAGCAAATTGTGGTATATGTTGGTGATGGAATACTATTGTGCTAAAAGGAATAATAAAGTGGAGGAATTCCATGGAGACTGGAACAACCTCCAGGAAGTGATGCAGAGCGAGAGGAGCAGAACCAGGAGAACATTGTACACAGAGACAAACACACTGTGGTATAATCGAATGTAATGGACTTCTCCATTAGTGGCGGTGTAATGTCCCGGAACAATCTGCAGGGATCTAGGAGAAAAAAAAAACACTATTCATAAGCAAAGGATAAACTATGGGAGTAGAAACACCTAGGAAAAGCAACTGCCTGAATACAGTGGTTGAGGGGACATGACAGAGGAGAGACTCTAAATGAACACTCTAATGCAAATATTATCAACATAGCAATGGGTTCAAATCAAGAAAACATGTAATGCCCAGTGGATTTACGCATCGGCTATGGGGGGTGGGGGAGAGGAAAAGAAAATGATCTATGTCTTTAATGAATAATGCTTGGAAATGATCAAATAAAATATTTAAAAAAAAACAGCCCAATGCTGGGACCTGACCCCCACCCCCCCCAAAAAAAAACACACACACAAAAAAAAGAAATTTCAGGCAAAGAAAAATGGTAGTGCATCAGTAGTAGATATGGATAGATACATGATAAATGAACAGATAATAGATGATAATGATTTGATAGAGGAAAAATGTAGATAAATCATATAGCATAACCTCTTGAAGAAAAACACTTTCCTTTATAAATAGATAGAAATTGAAATAGACTTTTCTAGATATGATGGGGGGGCACATTTATTATTTAATTGGCATCAGGAATTCTCTCAGGGTAGAAACTCTTATGAAGGCAGATTGACAATATATAATTTAAAATATTAGTTCCTTTGGGGCACTTAGTGATTAAATGGTATTTCCAGGTTCACAAAGTCAACATATGTGATAGGTGGAATTTGAATCCAGGTTTTCTAAGGTCAAATATCCACTAAATCATGATTGCTGATCTGAAAATAATAGATACAGATATATATATGCATATATATATATATATCATCTACATATATATAGGCATATTTGACTATAGATGTTTCCATTCCACTGAGAAAAGTCAAGCAAATATCATTTTATAAACAATTCTTGTTACATCAGTTTTAGAACACATTGGCAGGGGGCTAATATACATACAGGTAGGTATCATGTTTTAAGGGAGAAACCTCACATTTGATAAGTAAAAGCAAAAAAGATGTGAATCTGAATCCTTATTTGTTTACTAATACTGAGGTGTCAGAAAAGTCTGTGTGTGTGTCTTTCTGTCTGTTTGTCTGTCTCATCTGTAAAGAGAATAGGATGGATTAAATGAAATGAAACTCTCTCCCTTTCCAAAACACAAATGGCATGAGTAGTTCAATAGATATTTCAGTATATTCCACTTTGGACTGGTATTCAGAAGAACAATTAAAAGCATGGAGTGTGGCAAATATTTTAGAATGGTCAGAGAAAGAAATGACTTAGTAATAACAGCCATACACAGATGCTTTTTCTCCATTTTTAATATAACAAACCAATCCACCTCATCCCTAGGAAAAATATGCTTTTCTGATTAAATTCCCAATGCAATAAATCTTGCTTTGTCACCCATTCATGGCTGCTTTGAAAAAGCCTCTTTCTTTTCTCAATAATTAAAGGTCAGTTCAGATTTTTTTTAGCAGCTCAGTCATGGGGTTATTATAAACCTGGTGGAAACCTGGATAGAGATGAATGCTCTGCAGTAAAACCTAACATTCTCTGGCTTGAATAAAATTGGTTGTCATCTCTTCCACATCACCACTTCAACATGTGGCATAAGTGTGACTATGCAGAAGGATCATGAATGGGACCATCTGCCTGGTGCATACCCCAATTAATAGAAACATTTGGGGCTGGATTTATAAGCATTCATTTGTTAAATATTTACTATGTGAAAGGCACTCTATTGGGCACTAGGGATCAAATACCAAGATAGAATGGTACCTGCCCTCAAGGAGCTAACATATTCCATCCGGGGAGAGGATTATTCCTATAATTAAATAAATATCATTTACTGAGATAATTAAACATTAAGTGACTTAACAATATAGACGACCAGAGTGATAAAGAAAGTTTCTCAAAGGAGAAAAAAATCAAGGTGAATCTTTAAGGATGATGACTGTAAAAAGTGGAGATAAGGAGAGTATGAGGGGGCATGGAGGCAAAAGATGGAATGTTATGTTTAGGGAGCATCAAGGAAATCAATTTGGTAGCAACATAGGACATATCGAGGAAGAGTGTAGTAAAGTAATTCTGGAGAGCTTAGCCTGAAATCACATTATGAAGAACTTTAAGTGGTAAACTGATGATTATGTATTATATAATAAAAGTAATAGGGATTATAGACTTTGACTCCAAATGATAATATGATGCATTGAGTTTATAGGACTGCATAGATCCTTGGAGAAAGGGGAGAGTTAGAATTCCTGAGAAAGGAAGATTCCTATTGAAAATTTACAGGATATAACAGATCCTTTCTATTTGTTTTTCTTTGCCCCATAGTATGAGGGATGAAAAGGTGGTTCTGTACTATATATGTGTGTATGTATATGTGTACATATATATTCCTATATATGCACCTATATGTGTGTATGTGTAGGTTTAGTTATCCTATGTGTGGATAAGATATCTGAGAACAATGCTTATCTGTGGAAATGTTGGTGTGAAATATATTTGAATATGTTGCAAAAAGAGCTCTATGTGGGGAGCCAAACAAACCATTGAGAAAGGATTTGGGAGAGTATTCCCCAGGTCTGAAGACCCAAACTCATTGTGAGTAGAGAATTGAGTATTTTTTCTTATTAAATAAACACTTTTAAATATAAGCATTTAAATATCAATTCATATCAATTAATTAAATAAAATTTAAAAAGGATTATACATGAAATTACCAGTGTTTATCATGAATAGTTTCATGTTTTTATAAGAATATAATAAATCATCCTGTAGTTTTCAATGCTGTCCTCCTTTAAGACTAGTTTTCTAGCCTTCCTTCTCCTCTTTTCTCTCATTTTAAAAGAGGAAAATAATGTGTGATTAATTCTCCTGCTATCAAGCCCTTGTTTCACACAAGGACACAGAGACAAATTGGCCACCTTCTCATCCCCTAAGAAGAGAAAATCCAGTGACTGACATAAATTTTAAATGACAATAGAGTAGAACACCCAAACGTGCACATACATACACACATATCTGTATCGGAGTACATGTGCTTTTACTGATAGCTTATTCACATGTACTGAATATGAATGTGAATGAATGGTTATATTCATTATTCTAAGAAAATCCAAGTGCCACAGCTGTCAGCAAGTGGTAAAATAATTCCTATTTTCACTCCCAGACCCCATCCCCAATCTCTGCAATAGAGATAACTGTGTAGAATTATTACTGGTACATTGGGCTGAAATTCCATTGACTTGGCAGCAATACTTTTTCCAATTGATTGATTTGGTACTATGGACAGCATCTGCTGGTTGTCAAGGAGCAAGAAGTCAGACAAGCCAATCAGTACAAAGACAGGAAAAGAGGAGAGGGATAAGTTGAGGGTAGGAAGAACTCAAAGATAATTATCAAATAGGAATTCATTATCTGAAGTTAGGTGAGCAGTATAGAATATGGATACACACAGGCACTGTCGGTAAGAGAAATAAAGCTGGGAAAAACTAGGTAGGAGGACAGAGAGGGATCTTGAAAAGACAAGTAATGACATATAAGCAAAGCTGGTCAGGTAGTCAAAATAAGAGTAATCCATAGAAACAAAGTCAGATAATTGTGCTTAATAAAAAATAAATAATAGTTAGCATTGTGTATTATTTTACAAATAAAATACAAAGAGTATATCATTTTATATTAATAACACTAGGAAATATGTACTATAATTAATGCCATTTTACAAATGAGGATACTGAGGTAGACAGAGGAAAAGTGATTTGTCCAAAGGACATCTAGAAAGTGTTTAAGTATTGATGTGAACACTAGTTTTCCTTATTTCAGGGCCAGTGCTCTTCTCACTATGTCATTTAGCTGCCTACATTAGGACTATATTGCAATGAATATACCCTTTGACTCAGAAATGCTATCACTTGAATTATAGTCCCAAGAAGGTGAACAAAGGACCCATCTGTACAAAAATCATTAACTTCAAATCATTGTACGGTGGCAAAGAATTGGAAATTGTATGGATACCTATCGATTGGGCAATAACCAAACTACTTGTAGTATATGAATGTGTTGGAATTATTATTGTGCTGTAAGAAATAAATGAAATGGCTTTAGTAAATCTTAGAAGACTTGCATGAAGTTATAAAAAGTAAAGTGAACAGAATCAAAATGAACTATGAAATAACATTAATAATAATAAAGATAATCATCATTGAAAGACTAATTAAACAACCACAATCAATACAATTACCTACAAGAATTCCAAGCACTCTTGATGAAATACATTATCCATTTCCAAATAGAGATTCAGGCGACTCAGGATACATATCGAATCACTTTTTAATCTTTCTTGCTTTTTAATTTTTTTATTTTAATATGCCTAAGGTTGAAATTTGTTTTGCTTGATCATATATATTTGTGATAGATTTTTTTCTTGCCTTTTCCGTAGGTAGAAAAAGAAAGATGGAGAAGGAAATAATTTGGACCTGAAAAAATGAAGAGAATATCTCTGTGCTTCTAAAATTAAGTTTTTTGTTTTTTTTAAGGAACACATTTCATTAAGAATCTATTTAAAAAAAAAATCCAGGGGGAAGGCAAGCATGGAAGCAATCTAAATGGTCACATATTCTAGGAACAAGGAGATAATGGTGCTGAGAACATTTTTCTGGTCTAGCCATGAATATTCATATACAACTAATTCCAGGGTAAGAACCAGCCTGACAATTGACAAGTATTCATACCTCTTGGACAAAAAAACATTTTATTAATGTCAGCTTGGCTTATTCAGTGCATGTGTTGCACCTAGAGTGTCTAGTGTCTGAGACCCAGGTTGTAGACATATGACATAGACATGGTGCTGAAAGTTTCTGGGTCTTCATTTCCCCTGCCCAAGTGGGAATTGGTAACACTACTGAGAAGTAGAAAGAGAAGGATGAGGAGGAAGGGAAAGAAGAGAAAACAGAACAACAGAAATCCACTAATGCATTTTATAAAATGTGTAGAAGAGAAAGTAGCTTGCAAGAAAATACTTGACAAGGAAAATAACTTTGAAAGCAACATGATGAATTTATTATACACTTCTTCAAAAATCAGGCTGAATATTAGTGTTTCATAGTTTAAAAAAAGAATTCTTTTTCTATAACAGATCTTCCAATAAACATAAAAGTTCTCATGACCCATTTAAGTCATTTCCTTAAAGATAAATCAAATTTTATCAGCACTAAGAATATGAATTTAAATTAAAATTAAATTATGTTTAGCATATTTGTTGATGCTGATGTTTGATCTAATAAAAAAACTAAATGTACAATATGTTAATTTCATGGCTTTAGAGTTGTGGTCTGATTTGAAGAAGTAATCTCCAAAACAGTAAGAAAAAGTGTATTTTAACGCATTCTTCAGTAGAATACCTGCCACTTTGTAGAAGTAGAAAATTAATTGATTCAAATGTCACATGAAATAAACAAAACATGACAGGGGCTTGGTAATAATGGTATGATTTTATAAGATACTTGTCATTTTTATGGAATTTGTTGGGGGGAAATATGTTATTATTTCACTTTTTTAATCAATCAACTTTTATTATGCATTTACTTTGTGCCAGGTATTGAGTTAAGTACTGTGGAAATAAAAAGAGACAAAGACAATCCTCTGTCTCAAGGAGCTTACAATCTAATGGGAAAGATAACATGTAAATACATGCATACCATATTATGAGCAGCATAAATGAGGAATAATTAAAAGAAGGAACTTGAATTAAAAAGGAATGGGGAGGACTTCCTTTAGATGGTGAGATTTTAGTTTTTAAATATCATGTATGTGAACCACTAATAGTTCTCCTCATCTGGTGATTTTTCTGATTAATGTATCAATGGATGTAGTTACTTATAATTTCAGAGGTATTTGTTATATCAAAAATATCTTGTTCACTCAAATCTATCAATAATCAGTTTCTACCAAGTAAATCAGATGAAAGTATATATTAATATGCAGATCAAGTAGAAAATATCATTTTTCAGTGACAAACCCAGAGTTTTCTATTTTGTTCATTTCTTCAAACTAATTCATTAAATGAGACATAAGACCCTCATTCTACCATAGATTTTTTCCACAAAGATTGAAAAAAATGTAATAAGTTTGAAGTACTGATTATTATAAGAGTCGAAGAGAAAAAAAAATCTATAACAGTTTGAAGTTAGGGGGGAAAAAATCCCAGTAATATCCTTCCAGAGAGCTCATTTTCCTGGGCAGAAGTCTTATGAATGCCATGAAATTAGTTGATTTTTAAGATGAATTTTTCTCCAGAGGGTTATTACAAAGACTATCATTGCCATGCTTACCTGAGTTGCCTTCCATATTTCATTCCATTTCCATGCTGTGTTTAAAATTGACTGACTATCGATTTTGATAAGGCCACAGGTGTCAAAAGAAAATGCCAAATTGAGAGGCAAAATACGAAATTAGGGAATTAAGTATGAAGTGAAAATGCATATATTTGAAATGCATTGGGCTTTTTTTCAATGTAAATCAGAACTTATAATTTAAATACACATAATAAATGCTTGGATGTGGACATATGAGGTGACAGGCTTTATTGCTCTCCTTTCCTGGACTTGATATTCTGGGAGCTCCTAGGAGATATTTCTACTACCATATTTCCTCAATATACTTGCTACTCTTTGTCATCTATCCTCTTCTCTCCCCACACACAGTTATTACAATAGGTGAGACCCTCATCCTCTCTTGAGTAAAGTATAGCAGCGGCCTTCTAATAAGTCTCCTCATCAAAAATTTCATCCCCAAATCAATCCAATATCTAAACAATTGCTAAGGTGATTTTCCTAATGCATGTCAGAACATGTCACTCTTCTACTTAAATTCAACTATTAACTCGAGATTCAAATATAAAATCCTTTCATGTTTAATGTCCTCAACAATTTAGTTTCAATGTACTTTTCCACATATTTTCCTTCATTCATGTGATCCATCCAAACTTTCTTTTTTGTTTTTATTTGTTTTAGTCTTAAAAATATATATTTAATTAATTTAGAACATTTTCCCATGGTTACATGATCATGATTCATGTTCTTTCCTCTCCTTTCCTTTCACCCCCCTCTCATAGCCAATGCATAATTCTGCTGGGTTTTACATGTGTCATTGATCAAGACCTATTTCCATATTATTAATATTTGCACCAGAGTGATCATTTAGAGTGTGCATCCCCAATCATATCCCCATAAACCCATATGATCAAGCAGTTGTTTTTTTTTCTGTCAAACTGACTGTTTTTCTGTTCTTCAGAGGGTCATCCATCAATCACCTCTATGACAACTGACCATCATGTCTGTAATATAGTCCTTTTCCACCAAATTATCTTAGAATCTCTACTTTCTTTTCAAAGTTAAGAACAAGCACACCTTCTTCATGAAGCTTTTCCTAATCCTTCCAAAAGCTGGTGATTTTTTTCTGAAAATTACCTTATATTTATTTCTTTGGTATATAACTGTATATAACTATATATATAGAGAGAGATAAATAATTATATATATATATATAACTATATATATATGGTGTGTGTACACATACATATATCATCTCTATGACTAGATTATAAGCTCTCTAACAGGAAAGACTCATTTTTGTCTTTGAATTCATAGAATCTGGTATAATGAATGCATGGCACAGAATAGGTATTTAATACAGTCTTCTTGGTGGGTTGATTGTTATGGTGCCTAACTTAGTAGATATATTTGTTTTTTTCTTTGTTTTTAATCTCCATCCTTTAAAGTAAATCTTCATGGCTCACATGGGCAAAAAATATATATTTTCACTACATCTCATGAGGTGTACAGCATTGTTTGCCATAAACCTAATATACCATTGTTTTAAATCACAATTCAGAAATTTAAATCATTTCCCCTTAACATCTTATTTTTTCTATGGGTACATGATTCATGTTGTCTCTCTCCCCTGTTCCCTTCCCCATCCCAGTCGACAAGCAATTCTACTGGGTTATACAAATATTATCACTTAAAATCTATTCCTATATTATTCATTTTTATAATAATCTTTTTAAACCAAAACCCCCAATCATATACCCATATAAACAAGTGGCCAATCATATGTTTTATCTGCATTTCTGCCCCCACAGCTCTTTCTCTGGATATGGATAGAATTCTTTCTCACAAGTCTCTCAAAATTGTCCTGGATTATTGCATTATTATTAGTAGCAAAGTCTACTATATTTGATCATTCCACAGTATTTCAATTACAGTGTATAATGTTCTCCTGGTTCTGCTTTTCTCACTACATATCAGTTCACGTAGTTCTTTCCAGCTCTCATAGAAATCAATCAATTCATCATTCCTTATAGCACAGTAGTTTTCTGTCACAATCATATACCTCAATTTGTTCAACCATTTCCCAACTAAAGGACATCCCATCATTTTCCAATTTTTTGCCACCACAAGAAGAGCAGCTATAAATGGTTTTTGTGCCAACAGATCCTTTCCAATTTTTTTAAATCTCTTTGGGATACTATGCACAAAGGGCTTTAAAACATGGATAGCCTTCAATCCAACAATGGCATTAACATCACCTTTCATAAAGCAACTACTCACATCTGATAACTATGGATCTTGTCAAAAGAGCCTACCTTTCCTTAGCTATAATAATGAACATTCTATCTTCACCCCCAGGAGATGATGTCTTTTTGGCCAAGGGCTTTCCAATTGGTGTCATTGGCATCTAGAAGTCTTCTGGCAATGTCATCTGCCCCACCTCACCCCCCAAATGGAATACCAACAATGTAATCAGAATGAGCATAACTGCAGATCACATCCTCTCTTACCTAAAATATAACTCTAGAATATAAAATACTCCAATCAGATGCTTGATCAGTGGTAATTACTATTATGTTTCACAAGACTTTAATAGAGAAGCAGTTGGTCTTAAAATCATAAGGCTTGTGTTTGAGGTCTACCTCACTCACTTACTAACATTGAGAATTTCAGTGAGTCATTTCCCATTCTCTCGTCCTCAATTTCCTTACCTGAAATAAGAGAGGCTTAGCCTAGGCACATTTATAGTACCTTAGGGATCTAATTTTTATGGGATCTAATTAGGGATCTAATATTTTATGAGATTGGAATAGACTTTAATTGTTACAACATCTGAAGAAAGAAAAAACATAATAAGATGGATCCATATCATTTTTGATGAAATCTTATCAACCCCTCTGAAGCCTTCATGCCTCTCTAATGAGATGTAGTCCAGCAGAGTTAGTGCTGGGCAGGGGGAAAGACCAGCTGTGATCCTTACAGTATAAAATATGCCAAGAAAGGAGATCAGGAGGGGTGACAGGCATCTGGTTTTCCCCAATTTATCTGAAGCTTTTAATCCACAAAAACCTCATAAGCAATTGTTTTGTGAAATGACATCCAAACTGTTGTAGCTGCCAACAGCTATTTTATTCTTGACATCAATTTCTGAAAACATCACCTGTGAAAAGTTCAACATTTAGCATTTCTCCTTTTTTCTTCTTTTGAGAGGGAGACCTAGGCCTTGTGGATAGTGATAGTCAGGAGAACCAAACATATCTTCCTTTATGGTCCACCTGGGAAGTAAAGAGATAATTGTATAATTGTGAAGATGGAACAAGATCTCTAAAACCTGAGTTCCAGTAGGCTTTACTATTAATTGTGTGACTCTGGACCAGCACATTATTGTATCATGTTTCCATTTTTGGTCTGTTACAAGAGGATGAAATCTGCCCCTACTTAGTTCTTCATAATATAAAATAAAATGACAGTGAAAAGACTTTAAAGTACAAGAAAAAGAAATATGTTTTTAGTATTATGATCTCTACAGCCTTGTTCCCCCTTCTGGAATGTATTTCTTGATATTATTCATTTTTTATCTATCTTTCTATTTATTCATTTATTTATTTATTCATTTGTTCACTTCTTCTTTTGTTTGTTCATTTATTTATTTGTTTGTATGTTTGAAGTCAGCTATATACATACCTCAATACTCACTCATAAAAAGGATAATGAATCAGGACTTTTAAGCAGAAGAGCAAGATAAAATTTCCAGCTCTGAAACACCACCCAGAAGTTCAAGTCTGGTTTCTCTTGTCTTCATAATCTCCTGATTTTACTTTCTGCAATGGCCTTGTCCCCTAGTACCTTGATTTTACTGGCTCATCTAGCTTATATTGCAACCAGTGTGCCAGTTGAAAAAGTGCCATGGAATAATCTCAAAATTGTTAACTTTGTGAGTCTGGGGATAAGCATTCTCATCCTGACTCTGTCACTTTTGTATGTTCTGGGACAAGTTATCCTTTTGTGGCCTCAGTTTTCTCATCTGTAAAATGAGGAAAATGAAATTGAACTCTATAGTATTTTTCAATTCTAAATCTATGAGTCTTTGAATTTTCTTTCCATTCCCAGCCTTCAATTCATAGAAAAGGAATAGTCCTCAGTGTCCATCTAATACAACTTATCTCTGAACAAAGATCTCTTAGAAGGCATGAGCAATATTTTCTTGAATATCTCAAGATAGAGCTAACCTTCTTCCCACAGCCAGACCATCCCGCCTTTATATAACTAATAGCTAGAGACATTGTTCTTATAAAAGGTCTAAATTCTCCCTTTTGCAACTTCCACACATCGCATTACCATCTATGATCCTCATTGTCCCTGCTAGACTATCCTTAGTTCCCCAGATAAAACCTTAATTCTGTTCTGTTCATGGAAGAACAAGGAAGAGGCTCATTAACTTATATATCCTATATTGTGAGAATGCTTCTGAAAGTCATATATCTGTATTTTTAAATCAGTCAAAATCTACACAAGTAGTGACAGAACTGTTAAAAGACCCATTACAGTTAAAGTGATTGGTCAAACCAAACATCATGATCCATTTACTCAGAGGCATATTTGGCAAAGTCCAGAAACATTAACTATTTCCATCAAAATTCTGAATAACTTGAATGGAAAGAAAGATTTCAGTTAGAATATTTCACAAGATGATTCCATCATGGGAAAAATCTCTGCATTTCTGAGTAAAGAAAGGCCATCCATTGAGCTTAACTCCTTTCTGAAAAATAATCCCTTCTACATTATAACTCACAAGTTGCTAGCCAGGGACTTTTCTTAAGACTTACAAATGGGCTTATATGTGTGTGTATGTATATTTATGTGTGTGCATGCTTAATGGTGCTGGGAAAATATTTTATTTCTAAAAGTAGCCTGTTTTGTTTCTTAATGCTTTTCATTATTGATTAGTTATTCAAGAAACCAAGTTTTCCAGGTAGCTAGGTGACCCGTCACTTTCACTTATCTACTATCTATGGAAAAGTACAATGGTAATTACATAGTAGACAGAGTGATAAACTTAGAATCAGGAAGATCTGACCAAGTTCAAATTCAACCTAAGACATAAATTAGTTGTGTAACCCTAGGTAAGTCACTTAACCTCTGTCTTCCTTTGTTTTCTCATTTATAAATTGAGATAATAATAACATCAACATCACAGGTTTGAGTATAAAATAGCATATTTATAAAAGCTTTTGAAAAATGCAAATAGCTATATAAATGCTAGTTATCATCATCATCATCATCATCATCATCATCATCATTATTATTACTTCCTGGTAACAATTAGAATTAGACATGTTGCTTTTTTATGTGATAGCCCTGTTAAAACTCCAAAATAGATCTTGTAGCCCCAGTGTTTTCTCTTCTACATCTTAATAATATTCCAATTTCCTTTAGATAATTCACATAGATTGTGAAGTACATGTTCTTTATAGTCTAGCTTTTAATTATTTTTTAATTGTTTCCAACTTTTTGTGACCTTATTTGAAGTTCTCTTGGCAAAGATATTGGATTGGTCTGTCAATTCCTTCTCCATCTTATTTTAGATATTATTAAAATAAGGCAATCAAGATTAAGAGACACACCAAAGGTCACACAGAGAGTAAGTCTGGATTTGAACTTGTCTTCCTAAATCAAAGCATGAAATTTGGTCTTCCATTAAATGTTTTTCCTCACAATGCTTCTTCTGTAATAAGACACCCCAAACTGAGCACAAAAGATCCAAATACTCAAATCAGGATGGAGGAGAATGAGATGAATTTTTCTCCTTTTTGTAACATATAGAAAGGAACTCAAATGCCATCTTCTTTTGAAAACAATGGCTTTTTATGTAGTCTAATGATGCATTACTTCTACATTTATTATTTAATTTCAAAGGCTCCTTCCAGTTGTAAGTTTATCATTCTTCTTATCACCTTCGTACCAGTGGCTGTTTTGGGATCTTGATGCTGTCATCCAGTATTCAATATTTTAGGCATCAAACCAAGCTTTGTTCTTACTATATGGCATAGAAGATAGAGGTGATTGAATAAAAATAAATGTCCTTGAGTTCTGTTCCCAACACTTACTAGGATTGTGGACAAAATATAAATATCATATGATTATTTTAATAAAATTAGATTGTTAACATTTATTCTCTCTACCTCCATGGAGATATTGTAAAGAAAGAACTGCTTTACAATTCTTAACTTTCTATAGAAAATGAGTTTTTAAAATATTATTGAGTGAGACTGTAGAATATGATGTGAGGGTATTTGAAAGACATCCGTTTTTCTCCTCTTTTGGGATGGATCACAAAATATACCTATAAAAAACCTCAAAAATTAACTATTTATAGGATAGTTAATTTAGGGCTAGAAGAGACTTCAAAATCAGTATAGTTTAAAAAAAAGTCATCGTTTATATATGAAAAAAACAAGATTGACAGAGGAAAGGTAACTGACTCCAGATCACACAGGTAGCAAGTAACAAAGCTAAGAGGTCTTTGGACTTCAAACACAGAGCTCATTAAGAGTATCAGGCTATATATGTAAATGGATTCATAAGATTACTCTTCAAAGATTACTTTAGCCCTGTAATGGAGTCAATATGGCATCCTAGAAGGAGCAGAAGTTCAGACCTCTGAATACCCTTCCTTACCGATCACAAAACTAGGGGACTGAAAATCAAACTTAACAACAAGACAGAGCCAAGGAACCCTCCTGCTGGGCTTAGTACAAAAGGCACGCCCCCTGAAAAGCCAGAATCTGAGAACACTCGGATTTAAGGAGAAGACAGAAGGAAGGTCCCAGGACGCATCCTCCCTCCCACCTAGAGCTCTGAGACTCTAGCAGCAGTGGGAACTTCTGGGCAGGCAAAGGTGCTGGTCTGGAGGGTGTACCTTGTGAGCAGGGCTGTGCCAAGTTCAGAGTGTCCAACACAGATGGGGGGGAAGGAGCTAGAGAGGGAGCATAGAACTGGCAGCCTGGCCAGAGCTTTGGAGATCCTCCATATTTGCTCCAGCCTTCCAGGAGGTTTTGGACTCAGAGCACACCCAGTCCAACTAAGCTGAACTTAATCCCATCAAAAGTCTCTAGAACTCAGGGAAGCCCAGGCTCCACACCCATCCCCATTGACTGCTGAGCTTTAATCCAATAAAAGCCTCCAGAGGACAGGGAAGCTCAAACACCCAACAACCCTCCCCCAGAGACTACACCAAGAGATCTTCTATTAAAGCTCCAGAGGGGAGACTGACAGAAGCCCCCAAAACCAAAAAAAAAAAATGAGAGGAGTACAGATAAATACGGGGAGTAAAGAAGGGGTGAATATGAGCAAACAACAGAAAAAGAAGAAAGAAACTACAATAGACAGCTTCTATTCAACAAACGGAACAGAGGGGGAGAGATCAGCGAACAATAAATCAGAAATCCCAGCAAATTGGATACAGGCTATGGAAGAACTCAAAACACAATTAAGAGAGGCTGAAGACAATTGGGAAAAGAACTTAAAAATTAAGATAAGTCATCTGAAAACAGAGGCACTTGAACTAAAATGAGAAAATAGCGTCTTGAAAGCCAAAATCAACCAGCTGGAAAATGAGGCAAAGGAGATGAAAGATGAGGCAAAGAAGATGGAAGATGAGACAAAGGAGATGAAAGACAAGGTAAAGAGGATGAAAGATGACATTCAAAGAAAATCAGACCAGAAGGAAAAGGAAGACCAAAAAGCCAGGTATGAAATCCAGTCTTTAAGAACCAGAATACAACAACTGGAATTAAGTGATCTCACAAGGCAGCAGGACACAATAAAACAAAACAAAAAGAATGAAAAAATTGAGGAAAATATGAAACATCTCATTCACAAAACAGATAATTTAGAAAATCATTTGAGAAGAGACAATTTATGAATTATTGGTCTACCAGAAGACCATGACAAAAGAAAAAGCCTGGACATAAAACTACAGGAAATTATTCAGGAAAATGTCCCCGATAGCCTGAATATATCATTCTCATCTTTTTCTTCCCTTCTAAACTTGTTCCCCAAATGCCATCTGACCTGTTTGTATGTATCAAAGATACTGGCCTGTTAGGCACGTGATTGATAGTAAGTTGCCTAATTACTGAAGTACATTTTCAAAAAACTCTTTAAAAAGTGTTGACTTTTGCTCTGTTTATTAGCAGTGAAATTGGCATTTATTTTCATCTTTCATCTTAGGAGAGTTTTAGATTCACTTGCTAATTAAATCAGAGATATACATGTCATCCAGTTTTTCTTTTTTCCTTTAAGTCTGGTATTTGATATATTGACATGCTTAGAAGTGGGAAACCTATTCCCAGCCAGAGAAGTAAGAGGAAGATTATCATTGTTTTAATTTTCAATGAACAGAGGAAATAACAAAGGGAAACCCCTAGGGAGGTCATTTTCCACAAGGCTCCCATCTCCAAATGACTTCTAAATAAATTCAGCTCAAGGAATGCTGGGCAAAATAGATGATATTAAAGAAAAACCAACAAATTGAGATGGGATGAAGAGGAAAAAAATTGCCCAAGTTCCATTGATACTTTAAAAATTATATATGTTTACATAGCATATTATGTAAAAATGTAGGCATATATATTTTGGGGACAGCAGCTTTTGAACCTATTATTCTATTGAGAGAGGGAAATTCTATTGATGATATCTTTTTACTAAGGAAATAGTCTCAGAGTAGTACAAAGAAGCTAACTGAATTACCTGAGGTAACAAATCCACTATAAATCAGAAAGTAGATTTGGATTATTCAACAATTATTCATTAAATGCCTATTATGTGCCAGACACTGTACTAGATAAGAGTTTTGGGTGGGGGGGACCAAAATAACTCCTGTTTTCAAGGGGTTTACATTTTATAGGAGGAAACTGTAAATAAATATCTGTACAATTATTTATAGAATAAATACAAATTGAATCTATTAGTTATGGCATACTTAGAGAGAAAAGGTACCATCAGTTGGAAAGAATCATGAAAGCCTTTGCAGGGAAAGTGATGCAAGAGGTGGAGGTAATGTCTTTCAAGTTGTAATAGATAATACAGGAAAACATATCATGAAAATTCTATATGTGGAAAATAGATGGAAACCAGTTGATATGAATTCTAAGATGCAGGAAATGGAGCAAAGTGTAAGGACACTGGAAACTATATTCATCCTGATTCTGAGACTAGCTTTTTAAAACACTATTTCTCAAACATCAAAATTTTCACATATATCAATTTATAATTATTAAGAGAAACGATATTAATAAATAGAGCAGATAGGTGGTGCAAGGGATAGAATGCAAGAACTGATGTCAGGAAGACCCATCTTTCCAAGTTTAAGTCTGGTATCACACTCTTACAAGCTATGTGACCCTAAGCAAATCACTTAATCCTGTTTGCCTTAGTTTCTCATCTTCAAAAATAATCTGCAGAAGGGAATGGCAAAATCCTTCAATATTATTGCCAAGGACTTCCAGGCAAATGTGGTGGCACTCTAGACAACGGACTCTTCCTCTTACCTACTGATATAGACTACCTCAAAAGGCCAAAAAAAACAAATCCATATGAACAATGGGACTCAACAGTAGGGCCCAGCATTAAAGGTACGTGGGATTTGGGCATTTCAACATCATAAGGGGGTGAAAAAGATTCCATCAAAATGCAAGCTGTTCCACCCTCCCCCACCCAACCTATGGAGCCAGAGTCAGAGCCAGCACACACTAGAATCAGTGAGTGAATGAGGGGAAGCTCTAGGTCCTTGACAGATGACTAAGACAACCCAAGACCTACCACTGAGAGCAGCTAAACCTGAAACTCCAGCAGGGTAAAGTGCACAGACTATAGGTGCCTGTGAGGAGATAGCACAGAGAAGGGCAGCAAATAGCAGAAGCTGCAGCAATGGGAGAGCTGACCTCGGTCAAAATCGTCCCTCCTTAGCTCAATACACAGAGACTCTGCATTCCTCTATGATTTCTGACTAGAAAGAAAAGGAAAAACCAACATAGTGATGGCAAACAGTGCCCAGGAACAACTTCCCAACACCCAGAAAAAATAAGAAGGGATTGACCCTGGATAATTTAAACAGAGGAAAAATCCAGGAAATAGCTGAAGTGGAAATACAAATAAATGCATCAAAAACTTCCAAAAAATGGAAATTGGCCACAAGCTGTTGAAGAATTTTAATTGGAGCTTGCCAAAAAGATGGAAGCCTTCTGGCAAGAAAAGTGGGAAATAGTTCAAAAATAAAATAACAGTTTAATGGACGAGAATTCTCACCTAGAGAAACAGCTGGAAGTCACAAAAAGCAGAATAGACCAAACTGAAAAGGAAAATCAAAAGATTATAGCAGAAAATCAAAAGATTATAGCAGAAAACCGGGCCTTAAAGACCAGAATTGGGCAATTGGAAACCAATGATCTTGCAAAACAAGAATTAATAAAGCAAAGTCAAAAGACTGACAAATTAGAAGAAAATATAAAATACTTCACTAACAAGATGACAGATCAGGAAAACTGATCATGAAGAAACAATTTGAGAATCATTGGTCTACCTGAAAACCCAGAAATAAACCGAAATCTCGATATCATACTGTAAGAAATTATCCAAGAACTCTGCCCTGATGTTCTTGAACAAGGGGGTAAAAAAACATTGAAAGAGGTCATAGAACACCCTCTATACTAAATCTTCAAAAGGCAACTCCCAGGAATGTAATTGCTAAATTCAAGATCTTCCAAGCTAAGGAGAAAAAGAGACAATTCTGATATCAAGGAGCACCAATCAGAAATACACAAGATCTGGCAACTTCTACACTAAAAGACCACAAGGCTTGGAATACAATATTCAGAAAGGCAACAGAATAGGGTCATCAACCAAGGATCACCTAACAATGAAAACTGACTATATACTTCAAAAGGAAAATATGGGCACTCAACAAAATAGCAGATTTCCAAGTATTTGTAAAGAAATGACCAGAATTAAGTGGAGAATTTGATATCCAAAAACAAAAATCAAGAGTAACATGAAAAGGTAAATAAGAAAGAGAAGGGAAAGGGGGAATAATGTTTTTTTTTTTTTTATTCAACCTTTTTTCTTTAAGGGCTTCAATAAGATGAAATTGTTTATATCAATATATGGAAAATGTTATCTGTAACTCAAAAAGCATGTTCATTATTATAGTAATTAGAAGAATCATTCACAGGAAGAGATTAGGATAAAAAGTGGTATACGATCATATGCAAAAAAAGAAAAAGGGAGGGAGGAATCAAAGATAGCACCAAGAGAAACTTGAAAAAATAAGTTAAATAGGATATTCTATACCACACAAGGGGCACATGGGAAGGAAAGGGGAAGTATACTATTATAAGAAAGAGAGCAAGAGGGTGCTAAGAGGAAATATGTAACCTTACTCTCAGTGAAATCAATTCTGAAAGGGAACAGAATCTAGATCCATTTGGGAATCAAATTCTAACTTATCCTACAGGGAAAGTGAGAAGGGAAGATTAAGTTGGGGGGCAGGGAGTTCAAAAATGGAGTGAAAGAGAGGGGGGAGGAGATTAGACTCTAAAAAATAATAAGAAGGGAACAAAAAGAGAAAGGCAGAAAGGCAAGCATATTAAAGGTCATCAGCATTTCTATATATTTCCAACACATCTCAGCAGCAAGAATTAGAAAAGAGAAATTCCAATGAAAAACTCACCCTAGACAATATAAAATACTTAGGAATCTATCTGCTGAGACAAACATAGGAACTATATGAAAACAACCATAAAGTACTCTGAACACAATTAAAACTACATCTAAACAATTGGAAAAACATTCATTTCTCATGGGTAGGATGAGCTAACATAATAAAAATGACCATCCTACCCAAACTTATTTACTTATTTAGTGACATATCCATTGAAACCCCCCAAATTTTTTTTTACTTTCTGAATTAGAAAAAAAAATAACAAGGTTCATTTGGAGGAACAAAAGATCAAGGATATCCACGGAAATAATGAAAAAATTGTGAAGGAAGGGGGTCTTTCAGTACCAGATCTAACACTATACTATAAAGCAGTGGTCATCAAAACAATTTGATACTGGCTAAGAGACAGAAAGGAGGATCAGTGGAATCAACTTGGGGTAAGTGACCTCAGCAAGGCAGTCTATGATAAACCCAAAGATCCCAGCTTTTGGGACCAAAATCCACTATTTGATAAAAAATTGCTGGAAGGCAGTATAGGAGAGATTGGGGTTGCATCAACCTCTCACATCTTACACTGAGATAAACTCAGAATGGGTGAATGACCTGAATATAAAGAAGGAAACTGAAAGTAAATTAGGTGAACACAGAATAGTATACATATCAGATCTTTGGGAAGGGAAGGAGTTTATGACCAAGCAAGAGTTAGAAAAAATAACAAAATAGAAAATCAATAATTTTGATGGCATTAAATTAAAAAGGTTTTGTACAAACAAAACCAATGCAACCAAAATTAGAAGGGAAGCAACAATTTGGGAAATAGTATTCACAAGAAAAACCTCTGACAAAGGCCTAATTATTCAAGTTTATAAAGACATAAATCAATTGTACAAAAAATCAAGCCATTCTCCAATTGATAAATGGACAAGGGACATGAATAGGCTATTTTCAGTTAAAGAAATCAAAACTATTAATAAAAACATGAAAAAGCATTCTAAATATCTTATAATCAGAAAGATGCAATCAAAACAACTCTGAGGTATCACCTCATACCTAGCAGACTGGCTAACATGACAGCAAAGGACTGTAACATTTAAAATTGGGATATGCCATAAACTGTAAGAGTTAAAATGGTTGAGGTTGTAAACTGTAGTGAGTAAAATAGTGGAAGATATAAATTGTAGTAGATATAAGAGTGGGTGAGTAAATTGTGACTACAGAAAATATGTTTCACTACAGTGTCTTATTTTAAATCAAATATAAGGTGGTCACCAGGGAACTATTCCTAATTATGAATATACCCAAGTCAACTGAGTTTTATAGAGAATTTAATTAATAATACAATGAGGAATCAAAGAAAGAGAGAGAGAGAGAGAGAAAGGAAATAAATGAGAAAAGAATAGGCCAGCCCAGGCAGCCCTAAAGGAAAAGATCAGTCAGTCCTTATATCTTAATCACTCACCACAAGATCTGTCCAAGCAAGGATTCTAGTGACACCAGGCCAGCTCCATCTCAGCTGACTTCACCAGCTCAATCCTCAATCAGAATGTTTCAGAATGAGTCCCCTAGAGAGTCTCGAGAGAGACTCTTCAAGGCAGCCTTTCCCAGCTGACTATTTTTAAGAGACTTTTTCTTTTCCTTATATAGGGATTTTTTTTTCCTTTGTCACCTCCCCTAAATTCTTACATCTACCAATCACAGTAGATGTTTTTCAAAGGACAGACCATTCTTAGTCCACACCTAAGAAGGTGTGGATTTTTGAGTAATCCACACCAGGAAAGCTCTGAGTAAGTTTCTCAGCTCTTTGTTCCTTATAAATTCACAAGTTGCTTGACCTTTATAGGTACTTAGCACCCCTTTGTATTAGTTCTAAAAAATAGGCATGGCTTAAAGAACTTTTTGCCTCATTATAAGTACGGGTTTAAGTACTTTCATTGTTCAGAAAAGAGTTTACAACTTTATCTTCCCCTAGGGCAGACCCAAGTAGGTGAAGTGCAGTTCTTACATTCCTGCTTTAAGTAGAGTTCACTGCCCAAATGGGAAATGGTCTTAATCCAATCTTATAAAGTAGGGTCTGGGAAATTTTAAGGTTTACAGGAAAATAATGAATGCTGGAGGGAATGTGGCAAAGTAGAGACATTAATTCATTGCTGGTGGGGTTGTGAACTGATCCAACCATTCTGGATGGCAATTTGGAACTATGCCCAAAGGGCACTAAAAGACTGTCTGCCCTTTGATCCAGTCATAGCACTGCTGGGTTTGTACCCCAAAGAGATCATAAGGAAAAAGACTTGTACAAGAATATTCATAGGTGTGCTCTTTGTGGTAGCAAAATTTGGAAAATGAGGGGATGCCCATCAATTGGGGAATGGCTGAACAAATTATGATATATGTTGGTGATGGAATACTATTGTGCTCAAAGGAATAATAAAGTGGAGGAATTCCATGTGAACTGGAACAACCTCCAAGAAGTGATGCAGAGTGAAAGGAACAGAATCAGGAGAACATTGTACACAGAGACTGATAGACTGTGGTACAATCGAATATATGGACTTCTCCATTAGTGGCAAAGCAGTGACCCTGAACAACCAGGAGCGATTGATGAGGAAAAAACACTATCCACATTCAGAGGAAAAACTGTGTGAATGAAAACACCAAAGAAAAACAACTGCTTGATTACATGGGTCAAGTGGATATGATTGGGGATGTAGACTCTAAATGAACATCCTAGTACAAACATCAACAACATGGAAATGGGTTCTGATCAAGGGTACATCTAATACCCAGTGGAATTGTGTGTCAGCTACAGGAAGGATGGGTGGAGGGGAGGGAGGGAAAGAATATGATTCCTGTAACCAAGGATTAATGTCCTAAGTTGATGAAATAATATTTAAAAATAATATAAAATAAAATCAATTGATCATAAAAAATAATAAATAAATTTTCTGTTAAAAAAAATCATTGCCAAGGAAACCCCAAATAGCATCATGAAGAATCAGATATAATGATAGCAAATGAATAAAAGCAACAAATAATAAATAGTTTTATGTTTTCTCAGGCTTCAGTTAGGTTTGGTTAAGTTTTCCCTTCCTCTTTTCTTCTTTCCTTCACTTCCTTCCTTTCTTCCTCCCTCTTTAAACTTTGAGTTCCTTAAAAACAAAAACTGTCTTTATCCTCCATATCCTCAGTGTTTAGCAAAATATTGTTTATATATGCACTTAATACATGTTTCTTGACAGAATTACTTCCTCCTCTCTCCCTCCCACCCTTCTCCCCTCTCTCTTTCATTCTTTCCTTCATCACTTTTTCCCACCTACCTTTGCTTCTTTTAGAGATTGAGGGGAAATTTTCATTTAACTAGCTACATTTTTTAGAATACACAGTCACCAGATACATGGCATTGTATTATATCACTTGAATACTGGAATAAATCAACACAGTCTTCATTGTTATATCACACAGAGACATATAAAAATTCAAAAAAAATTGGGGGGATTTTAATCACTCCAATTAGCCCTGAATCCTTGAGTGAAAGAGGAATGAAGGTTGGAATAGGAGACATTACACAGAACACTCCCACCACCACCACCAAGAGCATATACTAGAAATGAGAACAAATTCTAGCTCAGCTCTTCCAGTAAAATGTTACATGCCTTTGGGATATCCACATTTACTTCTCTGGATCCTAATTTCCTCATTTTTCAAATTGGGGGATTGGAATGAGTTCTCTATAAGGCCCCATTGAGCTCTAACCTCTGTTGATTTCTCCCATTCCTATGTGAAATAACAACGATTATGATAAGGATTAGGAGATTTTTAGAGCATCTTATATTGAGCCAGTTATCACTTCCATATGACACTAATTGCAAAAAAAAAGCAAGTGCATTATTTAACAAACATATGTACATAAACTGGAACACTCTCTAAAATTAGTAATTAATTATTAAAATAAGCAGACTACATCAGATTAATCTACAATAGACAATTACTTACAGTAATTACCACATTCAGATCTGAGAATATTTTAAAGCCAAATAGTAGTAAAGTTAACTTCATTCATGTTTTTCAGTGATAAAAATATCTGACTTGTTTTAAAGGAAAAGTAAGCTTAATTTTTATAAATATCTTTGTATGTAATTTTCTGATTATAATTTTTTTGAAAATTTTTATTTAATTAGATGATTTAGAATATTTTCCCATGGTTACAGGACTCATGTTCTTTCCCTCCCTTCTCCCCCAACCCCCTCCCATATCTGACACACAATTCCATTGGGTTTAACATGTGTCATTGAATAAGACTTATTATTGTAATTTTTTAACACAATTCAAAGGAAGTGACTCCAGAGAGACTGCCTATATCTCTATTTGTAAAGTGCTTAGCAGAGTGCTTCACACATAATAGGTACTTAATAAATATGCTTGATTCCTTCCCTTATCCCTTATCATTGAGACCACTGATTCCCAAATAAATTAAGTACTTTAGGAAAAATCTCAATGCTAGTAAATGGCACAAGTGCTATTTAAACCGAAGGCTTGTGAATCTCCAACCAGTTTTCTATCCATCAAGTTATTTTGTCACCATTTATGCACCTACTACTAACTTCTTGTCTATATTTTAAAATGTGATTTTAGCTTTTAGAATGTAAGATCGCCGAGGACAACAATGATTTTGCTTTTCTATTTGTTTCCCCTGTGACTAGTTGAGTTGACATTGCACACACGGAACACTAGCTAAATTTGGAAAGAATGAATGGAGGAGCTTTAATGTCCTCATCTTCATCATTCAATGACAAATGGATTGAGGATGAACCGAATTGAGTTAAAAGTTACATAATTTGGGCCAAGAGAGACAAGGAACCATGAATCTGAATACTTTCCTCACTTGGGTTTGCCACACAGCCACAAAGATTACATATACTTGCCAGAGAACCAGTTCATGTTGAAATGGCAATTGTAACACAGACATTGTAACATTGCCAACATACTCTATAGTATCCACTACCATATAGAATATGGTAAACTCAAAAGTAGGCAATGGCTGCCAAAACCACCACACCAAAAACCACTTGTTTGAATATATTTACTGTGTCTCTTTCCTGCCTGTGGGATTGTTGGGTACAGCCAGACTAAGGGTGCCAATTGAAATAGAATGATGTAAACTGAGGAAACTGTTTCTTGTTGCTGTAAAGGACTATGCTCTGGCTGGCTGTGACTGGAGAATTGCTAGAGGGGAACCTGAAACTGCTTGGCTGTAATGGAGGTAGGAATGAGAAATGCTGAGGGATGCTAGTACAGGGATGCTACCACACAGGGGAACTGTTCTGGGGGATGCTCTGGGGTTTGCCTATTGATCCCTACTGATGGCTGATGGATCAATGTATCTTCCCTAATCTCCTGCTCCCTTTCACTCCCTCCCTTCTCCAACCTCTCCCCCCTGTTTCCCTCACCTGCCAGTTCTTCTTGAAGCCTTTGGCTTCTTTCCTCCCCCCTTGAGTAAACTATAAAGATACTCTTTTCTTTTCCTTTTTCAAGTCAAGGGGCTTATTGGGATATCAGGATAGGAAACTGAGGTAAGAGGAATGAGGATTTCCCTAATCTATAATGAGGGAGAATTTGAGGGTTTGAGAAAGGAGTCCAGTCACAAACTGTGACTCAAAGACAGTTAGAGAGATGGAGAACAACCGCTTTTTAAAATCTTTCTTCTTCACAGAGCCAGCAACGTCTCTCAGTTTAACCCCAGAGAGAAACAAAGTTCAAGATCTCTCCTTCAGCCTGGCTTTCCTCCAACTGTTGGTCAGTCTAATCTCAGAGAGAACAGAGGTTTCTCCCTTGGTCAGAGAGCTCCCAAAACCAAGTCAGCCACACCAGGGTCCTCAGCCAGCCTCAACTCCAGAGAAAAACCAAAGACCCAAAGTTTCTCCCCTGGTCAGCTTCACTGCCAGAGAGACAGAGACAAAGTGGCAAGTTTCTCCCCCTCACCAGCTCAACTGCCTCTCCTCCAGGGAACATTCCGTTTGGAACCTTCTTCTTGATGGACAGCCAATTCCCCATCCTTGACTCTTGCATCTTGGTTTGTCCTGCAAAATCTCTCTCTCTTCATGTCTCTATCACATGATAGAGTAGGAAATAGATAGAATAGGAAAAAAGTGAAATTATGTTTTATTTTCCCAGAACTACTCCCTTTTCTCTCAATGTAGAGGAAATTCCTACTTACTATTGTTTTCTTAGATAGAATAACCAACTGATGACCCTATAGACAGTTGTCCTACAAAGTTAATTTAGTTCATGCGATAGGCAGAGAGCCTCAAAGTCAGGGAAATCTAGATAGAAAACCCACCCTTGTCCTATACTAACTGTGTGACTTTATCAAGCCAATTACTTTCTCAGAACCTCAGGCCACTGGATTGAGTCATTGATTGAGCTGTTGTTCTGAATAAGCTGCAAATGTTCTCAGCTGGTGCTCTCTTTATTAATGTAGTCAAACAACACCATCAAAAATGACCTAGAGAAGAAATTATGTTTAGCCAGTGCTGAAGATATCTCCTGATTTATCCTCACTGAGATAAGTAAACATTTAACATTCATGGAAATAGTTATCCTGCGCCTTATCCATTTTAAGCAATTATTTTCCAATATTATTTTTTAAAAAAATCTTTCACTTATCTTCTAAGTATAATGAAGCCTTGAATTGCTTCACCTGTGGCCAGTCCAGGAGGAGCCTTGGGAAGTATTCCTCCAAGAAATTTATGATAGTGAGTAATGGCAAGTTATGCCTTCCATCCCATTTCCCCCTCCTACCAACAAGAGGTACCTTCTTTTTATCATTATTGGAGAGACTCCAGGAAACATAACTGGAACTGATGGGGGAAAAAAGGAGGAATATAGGTCCAATACATTTATAAATACACTTTTAAGACGTGCATGGATATTTATTGTGTATACTCTTTTTAAAATTCTTAATCAATGAACAATACAAATACTTCCATATGTACTGTTGAACTGAAAGATGGAATTTTATATAAAGTTATGGATTTCAGATAGCTTGATTTTCTTTTTAAGCATACAATAAACTCTCAGGTAACTTTTTAAAAAACTCTTGCCTACTCTTTTACATTCTATACTCTCTATTGGTTCAAAGGCAGAAGAAAAGGGCTAGGTAGGAAGTGTCTGAGGCCAGACTGGAACCCAGGACCTCTCTTCTTTGAGCCTGACTCTCAACCTACTGAGCTACCTAGCTGAATCCCTCAGTTAATTTTTAAAGCTGATTTCTCTTCCTAGGGTGTTTGAGGCAAAAGGAGAATGAATTGCTATGATGAAGTAGAGGCTACATTTTCTTCAGAGTTCTAGGGATAACCTCAAGAAATTGGGTTGTTTTTCTGAAGTTAAAACTCACTAGCCCCCCTCTGCTAGGTTCTACTCCATTATATCTATTGAACAGTTATCATCTCTTCAAGTACTCTGGGATTCATGTTCCAGTATCATTTTGATTAGGTGATATCTCCTGATAAAGTTGACATCGCTTTAAATATTTATTATCAATTATTTTTATGAAGGTATATTTAAGAAATATACATTCATATGCTTATCGGTACATATACATATAAACCAAGTATGAAGACATTCCTTTGCACTAAGATGACTCCTTATGACTTAGAACCAGGCAAAACATTGTACATATTTGAAGGGCCATTCCTCTCCCTATTAAAATAAGACTCAATATAAGATATATGCATTTCTGGTGTTACCTTTTTATATGATCTAAGACAGTGATGGTGAACCTTTTAGAGAACCTAGAGACCAAGTGCCCAAACTGCAACCCTCACAGACACATGGGAGCCCCACCACCTTACCACAGACAAAGAGGGAGGAGGCTCCCCCTTGGGGCTGCTGGGCAAAGAGTCAGAACATGTGAGAAATGTTCTCAGGCTCACTTGTGGAGAGGGGGGAGGGAGCAGCTCTTTCTGGTAAGTTCTGGCACATATGCCATAGGTTCATCAACATGGACCTAGGATAACTACTCTAGTACTTTGGGCCTCAATCTCCTTATCTTAAAATGATAGAGTAGGTCTAGATCATTTCTCTCAATCTTTCTAGGTCATATATTTTCTATTTCTTATTCTAAAGTCATGTTTAGCTTGGATGTACTATTTGTCCCTTATAGCTCTAATACTCTAGGCCATTTATTCTATGGTTTCTTCCAGCTTAAACATTCTCTAATTCTATTGTCTATGATCTAGCCCATTGCAATCAACCCTAAAAAAGAAACCACAATCCATTTTGCCCAAAAGCAATTTTGGAGAATTTTGGAGTATTCTTTTCATGAAACAGATCTTCTCCTTGAGAATGAATATTTTCTAATGTACCTTGTAATTATAGGAAAGCTACCAATGAGAAGCTTTTATGAGATCACAGAAGAGGCACTTCCTGTGAGAAAACCCAAAGGTTTTATACTTACTTTTTCAAATATTAGCTATATTGGACACCATCATAATCTGTTTCTTTATTAGATAAATTAGTTATCCTTGAATGCCGGGGCATGTATTGACTGTGGATTTTACATTTTACTACTTTATGCTCTATTTCTTTGCAGATTCCAGGGTATTAATCTTATAAATTCCTGAGCCATTTGTTTCCATTATAGTACAACTCAATTTCTCTTGACCTTGGAGTCAAATTTCAGTTTCTCTGATTAGAGTCTTAGTTCATGAATTTCTTAATGGGAGGCTTTCCCATTTACTAATATCTTGTTGATCCAAAGAGCATGGAAGATGGTGCTTGTTTATACTGCTTTGAGATGTGGTAAAGAGGGAAGATGACATTATATGCTATCAACTTTAACATCACAGAATATTTGAAACAATAGTAGATTTGTGGGCACTATTATTTCTGAATCATTGGCCTTTAGAGAGGTATAATGATTTAGTGCCAAAGTTTTAGATTTAGTCATAAAAGACTTGGGTTGGAATTTTGCTGCTATTAATCAAAAGTAGACTCCTTGTGGGCAATAACTATTTAGCAGTTTTCATATACCAAGTACATGAAACATAGTAAGGACTTAACAAATGTTATTTGATTTATTTTAGTTTTAAAATATGAGTAATAAAGGACAAAATAATTTAACTTCTCTGCACCATTATTTCTTCATCTTTAAAAGACAATTACATGTAATACTTGGGGAAAAGTGTCTACTTCAGAATTTCATTGTGAGGATTAAATGAATTAAACAGTTTTATAAACTTTTAAATGATCAGTGAGTATTGTTAAGGGTAAAATTTAGGGTTGTTGACTGAATATATAATATTAGTGGTCACCAGGGATTAAAATTCAATCTCAATAAAATACTCAAGTCAGTTTGGGATTTTATAGAGGTTAAATTATAATACAAGGAAGAAATTAAGAAGAAGGAGAAGAGGGAAAGGGGATAAGGTTTTGTTCGCTTTGGCCTAAGCCAAGGGGAGTTCAGAGGCCTCAGCCAAGGGGCCTTCTCCAGAAATCCAAGGGAAAGAGGAGTCAGCCTTCTCATTCCCCAAAGCTGATTCAGGGAAGAGGCCTCTCTTAAACCACGCTTACTGAGCTCCTTTCAGTGACCTCCACTGCCAAAATCTACCAAACCCTCAAGCATGCCAAAACACACCAATAGCTCCCAACACCACCAAGAGAGCAATTACAGGAAGTGACACAAAATAATTAGGAAGTTTACTTCCTGTGTCTCACATGTACCAATGATGGCTTATGCTTGGCTTAGGACAGCCCAGGGGGTCAGTCAATTGTTTCTGATTTTTCACTTGCTAGCACATGCTGGTCATAGGCCATCATCCCCTATAGTTAATCCTTAAGTGGGGGTGTATACATTCCTGGTTGCTAGAATTCTAAAGACTAAGCAGGGTGGAGTAAATCTAAAATTCACAGTATTGTGTTGATTTAGAATCTTGAACCCTAGAGACTACATTTTCCACAATCCCCTTTTCCTTTTCCTCTTTGTGGGTCTCTGTACGTGGAAGGAGCTTTTGGTTTCTGTTTTCCACCCACACTCTTTGGTTCCATGGCAAAGGAGGGAGAGGCGGCTCTGAGTTTTTGCTAGTCTTACTTCCTTATACTTCAAGATAAATATTTAATAAATATTACTAAATATAATACTTGGAGTGCTGGATATTAATTTTAATCTTTACATTTTTGCCAGACCACAAAAGGATTCTAGAACTCAGCTTTTCTTTTACCTTTTCTTTAAAGCTGGCAGCCCAGTTACAGCCGAGCAACTTGTTTAAAACTGCTGGTTTGCAAGCAAAGTTGTTTTTCTACTGGTAGTTTTCAACCCCACCTCTCCAGCCACCCAGCAGCTCATTCCTCTAGCTCTCCTCCCACCTTCCAAGCCTCTGGCAGCTGAGAGTATTTGTGTATCTTTACACCCCTGCTGCACTGCCATGCCCAGCTGCCTTAATTTAGAGGACTTGATGGAAAAGCCACTCCCCAGCTGCCTCAGCCACAGTACCCCAGGCCAACCCTGGTCCTGAAGCCTAGTCACACCTGGCACGGCTTCTCCTACCCACGACTTTTTTTTAGCCAAAGCTAGTTCCAGCTGGGCCCCCACCCCAGGATTGCTCCTGTTTCTGCCGCCTCTGCTACCCTGCTGCCTACTTTTGTTGCCTTGATCTCCATTCCAGGTGGTAAGTATAAGCTTCCATTTCTCCAGCCAGCTAGAAGGAAAGCTGCTTTCCTTGTGGACTGCTGATTGCCCCCTAGGCTCCACCAAGCTCTTTGCCTTTGCTGGGAGAGTCTTACCCTCTTTCTTTTTTTTAACCATTCCTAAAAATGCACCTAACCCCTCCTAGTTGTAGTGCTTCCTCTTGGTCACTAGAAGCCAATATTGAGCACTGATTTTTTTTCTCTTTTTTCCCTTTTTCTTCCCTTTTCTCCCCCCCTCCCCTTTTTCCTGCTTAGCTATAGTGGTTGTTTGCTGCCACTAGATGGAAGCACTAACTAACTAAATAAATAATTTGAATTCTTTTTAAATTTTTTCCTTTTAAAAAAATAAAAAATAAAAATTCAATAAAATTATTAAAAAATTAAATAAGCTAAATAACCTAAACCTTCTACCCCAAGCCTTATAATAATAAAAATTCAAAATAAATCAATAAAAATGTACATTATTATTTTTTTCCTTTTTTGAACAAAAGGCTAAGTAGCATAAATGCTACCATGCACGAAAACCTTTTGCTTTTTGCCCAATTAGAATCATGTAAAATTCCAAATTCCCTCCTCCTCCTTGTAATCTGTGGACATTTCATTATTCTGATCTTCATTCTTAAGACAAAAGATACCTCTATATGAGAGATTAAAGCAGAAATGCAGGCCTACAGGAAAATTCAATAAAAAAATTTCAAACACTTACATGACCTAATAAAAAATACTGATCCCACCCAAAACAAGTCTGAATTTTGCATGCCTGCTCCTGATCCACAAATAGAGCACAAACCTTTTCCTCCCAAAATGGAGACGAGACACCCCTCTCATATACATCAGATGTAGACCCCTCTCTCTTGTATTCTACAACATCTCTCTCATACTCTACAATTCCTGGCTGATCTTAATTCTCCTGATCCTTTTTCTAACCCCACCATCCTCTCCTGTCCTTTCTCTCATCCCACAACCAGCCCAAACTCCAAAGAAATCTTGTGCTGCTACTATAACTGTTCCTACCCATGTTGCCTTGGCATCCCCACAGTCAATTTCGAAGGAATCACAGGCTTCAGATGACTACTGTGAAGACCTTTTCCCATTATGGGAAGTTGGGAAATGCCCAAAATGCCCAAAATCATAATTTTAGGGCTGATAATAATCCTAGGGACATAAATCATGCACCTGACAACTCATACCAAATGACCCCACAGCAATATATTTTGAGTGGATCTTGCCCCTGAGCCAACCAGGGATCAAGG
Organism: Monodelphis domestica; assembly: GCF_027887165.1. Lineage (NCBI taxonomy): Eukaryota > Metazoa > Chordata > Mammalia > Didelphimorphia > Didelphidae > Monodelphis > Monodelphis domestica. Next base: position 38,417,328 of record NC_077232.1, read on the forward strand.
ACACAGTGGGGATGTGGTGACCCATAAGACACCATATTCCTTTTATTTCCCAAGAAATTAGATAACTGAAACATAATATGCCTTCATCTGAACCTAAACCTTTGGTTGTGAACAAGAAAATGGCTGATATTTTTTTTATCAATATAAACCACCCTATTAGGATGTTGAGAGTTTTCTCAATGCTTTACTAATGAAATGTAAGAAAAATAAAATCATCTCTCATGTTAACAAGGTCTGGGGGCTTAGTGCACCATGCTGGCCAGCTCAGGATGTTGCATAGGATTATAAAAGTACCACGGACCGGTTGCAATTACATTGTTTTAGGGATGCCATTATAACAGGTATGACAGAATGCTTTCAGGATACAGTAGCATTGTCAAAATTTGGAAGGCTTAGACAATAAGATAATGAGACATCTTCAAAATTAATGGATTAGCTCATTAAGCTTCAGGGTTGATATCTAGACCTTGATATTTCTAAAGACAAGGATATTAAACAAATAGGGAGACATTTTGTCAACAACTTTTGCAAGGTGGTCCAAGATTATTTTAAGATGCCTTGCCTACAGTTGTCTCAGATGGACCTTGAGAGTTGAGAAACACTGCTTCTTATGTTTTTAAAGGCCAAAAGTAAAAAGAGGAAGAGGCTAATAATATCATAGAAACCTTAAAAAAAAACAAATCAAATTTTTAGAGGATAAGATTGATAAATAAAACAAAGGTCAAGAGGATCAACCAATGATGCTAGCCCCTCTCTAAGAACCTAATTATCAGTCCCTTACCTGCCACTTCTGTCATAAGAATGGCCACATAATATTGAACTATAGGATTTTTTCCTGGGTAATGATTAAACCAACCAGAGAAATTCATATAGGAACAATTACAGGAATGATAATTATAATGGTGATTTCAGGAATCATAATTTTAGGGCTGATAATAATCCTAGGGACATAAATCATGCACCTGACAACTCATACCAAATGATCCCACAGCAATATATTTTGAGTGGATCTTGCCCCTGAGCCAACCAGGGAGCAACTGCCATTCAGCGGGGAGCCCAAGTTACTACCCAAAGATTATGAAGGTGTATTGGGAGGGGGGTTGGGGCATAGGAATCAGAGGATTCAAACTTTGATTTTCTAGACCCTGATGTCTTACTGCCCGTTATCCCTATCCATGCCCCCCCATACTAATGAGTCCCATGTAACATTAAAGGTTGGTAACACCTATTATGAGTGCCTTTTGGACACTGGAGCTTCCAAGTCTTTATTGAAGAGTACACCTGATTCATATTGCAGTTCCATTGGCTCAGGTAATGGCAGGGGGGCATCAGGAACATCCCTAAAGGTTCCTAAGCTTTACCCTAGAATAGTGACCATAGGACCCCTTAGTGTGGAACACACTTTCCTCTTAATGCCTGACTCCCCTTTAAATTTGCTTGGGAGAGACCTTTTGTGCAAGCTTAAGGTCACAATGACTTGCTCTCCAGGTGGCTCTATGACACTGGAACCAGCTGAGAAATTCTTAACTTTACTCCCTGTACTTCTTTCAGATACTCAAGAAACAAAGGAGACTCCTATTTTTGAGATCCCAATGGATATACCTGAGTCTCTCTAGGCCACATCTTCTTCTGATGTTGGCCTACTTAAATTGGCTGTCCCTGTCCAAATTCAAACAAAATCTAGCCCACCTCCTTCCATTCCTCAGTACCCTCTTTCAAAGGAATAAATTGATGGCATTAAAACAGTAATAAATTCCCTCATTAACCAAGGCATCATAATTTCCTGTAAATCTGAATACAATATGCCCATCCTGCCTCTTAAAAAGCCAAAACTGGGGCCCGATGCAAGCATCTCTATCACTTTGTCCAGGATTTGAGAGCCATGAACAACCATGTTATAAAAAGACACCCTGTAGTTTCCAACATAAATACTGTTATTTCTTCTAGTCCTAGCACAGCTACATACTTTACAATAGTAGACTTGTCCTCAGGTTTTTTTCTATATACTCATACATGAGAACTCCAGGCATATCTTTGATCTCACATGGAAGGGCTCTCTGTGGACCTAAGATCATCTGCCCCAGGGGTTCGTGGACAGCCCAATTCTGTTCACACAATTCTTAACTGCTGATGCAGATGCCATACAATTTAAATACAGTCCTTTAATTCAGGATATGAATGATTTACTCCTGGCCTCACCAAACAGTGAAGCATGCCAATTGGATAGCAAACACCTCCTCTTGGAGCTACATAAGAGAGCACAAAGTTTCCAAGGACAAAGTTCCTTGGTGTCTCCTCAAGGTACAACATTTAGGCTTTATTTTAACTGCTGTGTCCCATTTAATTTCTCCCAAACATATTGAAAATATCCAAAAGTTAAGTGCTCCTACCACTAAAAAGCAATTGAGAGCTATTCTTGGAGCAACAGGATTTTGTTGGCAATGGATCCCTTGCTATGGGGAAACCACTAAGCCCCTTGTAGCACCCACAAAAAAAACTCAGTCCCTGAACCACTTAAATTGGAAACAGAACACCTAACAGCTCTTTCAAATTTAAAACAAGCTATCCTGTCTGCCCCTGCTCTAGGCACACCAAATTATGATAAACCATTTACCTAATATGTCCATGAACAAAAAGGGGAAGCTTCATGTGTTCTAACTCAACTTTTGAGACTTGCTCAATGCCCAGTAGCCTATTATTCAGCCCAAATTGACCCAATAGCTGCTGGAGCACCATAATGCCTTAGAGGAGTAGCTGCCACCACTTTACTGATAACTAAATCTGCTGATCTGTTATTGGGATGCCCTCTGATCATAATGTGCCCATACGAGGTCGAGGCATTGTTATTAAGACATAGCACACAGGCATTTACTGACCAAAGGATTACTAGTTATGAGATAACCCTATTAAATAATGAAGATATCACACTAAAACACTGTGGAGTTCTTAATCCTGCAAGCTTACTCCCTGATTTGCCAATTTACAGAAAACCTTTACACAACTGTAGGTCTTTAGTGTCCACTGTTGATAAACCTCATAATGATTTATTGGATACCCCTTTGGATGATTCAGACTTAATATTATTTACAGACAGTTCTTCATTTATGAGGGATGGTGTGAGCTATACAGGAGCTGCAGTAGTTACTGAATTTGATACTCTGTGGTCAGCTTCCTTGCCCTCAAATGTAAGCACAAAGGGTGCAGAACTCACAACTTTGAAACAGACCTGTATTATTGCAAAGGATAAGAGTCACAATTTACACAGACTCCCTCTAAGCCTTTGTCATATGTCATGCTGTTGGCATGCTATGGCTTCAGAGGGCATTCTTAACATCAGCTGGAAAATGTTTTGCCAATGCAAACCTCATTACTGAACGTCTTTCTGCCATCCAGCTCCCCAAATCTATAGCTGTTGTTCACTGCTCTGTACATACAAGTGGCACTGACCCTGTCTCCAGGGCAAATAACCAAGCAGATATCACAGCAATACTAGCAGACTTAGAAATCCCTGAATTAATTATCTCACTAACAATTACTGATGATTTGGATCTATTCCTTTCTTATAATGACAAGAAAGTGGAAAAATGGAAGAAGAAATTTAAAAGAAAACAGATAAATAGAGTATGGGTATTATCAGATGGCAAACCCTTACTCCTTAGAGCTTTCTATAACCAGATTTGTCACTCTATTCATAAACTTGGTCATTTTGACACCTAAGAAATTGTAGACTCTGTTAAAAGAGTATGGATAGCACCCGGAATAACTACAATTGACTCCAAAGTATGTATAGCTTGTCCTACCTGCCAAGCCTTTAATCAACACACCTTTCGAGGAAAAGCTTTTGGTGGACATCATCTTGCTTACACACCATTTGTGCACCAACAAATTGACTTTATCTCTATGTCAAAAGCTGGACAGTATAAATTTTGTCTGGTCATAGTTGATCAACTGACCAAGTGGTCTGAGACAATTCCTGCTGCTCATACCACAGCAGCTTTAGTTGCTAAAATCCTTTTTAAAGAAATTATTCCTTGTTTTGGCCTGCCAGCACATATTGATTCAGATAAAGGAATTCATTTTACCGATTTGGTGTTATCTCAAATTTATTCATGTCTGGGGGTAATTCCTAAATTTCATATGCTGTGTCATCCCCAGAGGTCCAGCCAAGTTGAATGAATGAATGAATAAAGAACTTAAAACCATGATTGGCAAATTATGCACGGAGACCCATTTAAAGTGACCTGAAATTCTACCTCTGGCCCTATTTTATCTCAGAAGCAGTATCCGAGGTGATTTACACCTCTTACCATTTGAAATGCTTTTTGGACATCCACCTATTCAAGCACATCCATTTGCGCCTGCCTATACCTCATTGTTAAAAGGGGATACAACCATTGCTACATATATCAGACAATTACAAACAAAATTGAAAGAAGTTCACAACTCTGGAGCTGCTGCTCAAGCAGGCCCCATTGATTTCTCATTTCATGATTTAAACCCAGATGATAGTGAGTATATAAAGAATTTCAAATGTACTGGGTCAACTGAACCTGCTTATGATGGACCATTCCAGATCCTATTAACTATACCAATAGCCATAAAAATTGGAGAGAGGGACTCATGGATTTATTGTAGCCATGTAAAATGAGTTCCTTTTGTTGATGGTGAATAATTGTTTGCACTGATTGTATTTGACTCTTGATTGTGACTGGACTTCTTTATTGCTGGATTTGTACTATATTGTTATACTTTATTTGATTAGTCCTTGTACTTGCACAAATTGTCTTGGAGGGCAACTCATGTACTACCTCATCAAAGAAAATCTGTTTTAGTAACCTATGTTTACCTGATGTGCATTTTGTAACATTTTGTACCTTTATTATTTTTTTTGTATTTTCTTGAATGCATTATTGCTTTGTATACCTCATTTGCACTCACACTGTGGATTGTGGTAAGTCAAAAAGGAAATGAATCATTTTAATAGTCCCTATACTTTATCTTTGTAATTGTGAAATATACATAATTTTAACATTTTATTTTCTTCCCACATGTGTCATACAGCATTTGATATTTTCCCTTCTTTTCTCAATTTTTTGCTTTTGACACACATGTCACTAAGATTGAAAAAAATTTTAACTATTTTTAGTTTTTGCAATAGCATAAATTAAGCTATCTGTTTTGTTGCATATAAAACACACACCCAAATAGCTTTGGACTATGGCAACCTGCCACTAGTTATTTAACTATTATGAGACTTTTGCTTGATGACTATGTCTAATCCAAGGACAAACAGATCACAAAAGAGCACAGAATTTGACTTGCAAAGTGCCAAATGAGCACACAAAAAGTGAAAGAAATCAAACCAATCCTGAGGGGATTGATAACTTTCTACACAAAAAGCATGATGACTTGATCATGTGTTAAATGCAGGACTTACTTGTACCATACTCTATATCAAGCACTTGACATTGTTTGCTCTGGCTCCATTATCACAAAATAACAAAGAAAAGGGTTTATCCAGGAAACTCTTTTTCCCATTTGTCTCAAGATCTAGTCTCTTTTTCTATTTTCTCTCATGTTATGACAACTTACTGTAGTCCAGACTGCTAAACTGGGTTAGTGACTAATTTTTGTACACTTAAGGGGCATGGATAACTACAAGAACCTGTTGTGAGTTGAGACTTTTTGTCCTTCTTCCCAGAATTTTTTTCCAAGTTTTCTTTTTATATTTTTAACTGACTCAGAAGTTATTTTTTTTATTTTAAATTCTTTGATTCCTCGATGATTTTTGATACTTGATTCATATGCTCTATGACTCAACCATGTATCCCTGTGTAATTCCTACATGCATCCCTGTTTCCTCATCATGGGGGGGATGTATTATTACTTTCCTCAGGGGGAGGGACTATGTTATTGTTGTGAACTTTGACTTGAATTTGAGCCAAATTTAGAACAAGAGACTACCTCCCATAATCTAGAAGGTGCTATGAAGATGCCTGCAGAGACCACATATTATATCAGAAGATCCAGAGTGAACTTTGAGATATGGCGAATTTGAACTTTTTGGGGGGTTGAAATGCTTTTGTTTTGAATGTACAGTCTTATGCAAAAGGGGACTGCCCCCTTTTTGTTTTTTTGTCAATGCACCTATCATTGGTTTTGGTCCTTTTCCCTTTTATTTTCCTCTTATCTTATGCCCAAATTATTGTGATTTCCCTTTAAAAAACTGTTATATTTGTATATACCTCTAGTTCAAGTTATAAGTTAGTAATGTTTTCATGATCCATTGGGGAGACTGGTCTCCCAAAGGATCACAGGGGAGTAGTGTTGATTTAGAATCTTGAACCCTAGAGACTACATTTCCCACAATCCCCTTTTCCTTTTCATGTTTGTGCATCTCCATATGTGAAGGGAACTTTCAGTTTCTGATTTTGGGCCCACCCTCTCTTGTTCCATGGCAGAGGAGGGAGGAGCGGCTCTGAGTTTTTGCTTGCCTTACTTCCTTATACTTCAAGAGAGATAATTAATAAATATTATTAAATATTATACTTGGCGTAGTGGATATTAATTTTAATCTTTACAGAATCCATCACTATTATTTAGAATTATAAGTTTATGTGCCCAAGGTCACACAGGGCAGAGTAATCAACTTTCATATTAACCAACATGAGAAACATGACATGCATGTGGACATTGTTGTCTCTGAGTAACTAATATTTAAATTTGGAAATGATTTTAATAATAACACGTGTCGTATCATCTTGGGCTCTTAGTCTCTGTGTTGATGTAGTCACAGAGGACTGAAACTACAATCTCAATGGCTGTCACTTTTTCATCCTTTATCTATCGTTTCAAAAATGCGATGCAATATATATGTAAATAAAACAATGTTGAACATGAATTTTCACATATTTCACATATGTATACATGTGTGTGTACTCATGTATACATGTGCAACTATATATATATATATACACACAGAGAAAATCATAGATTTGGAGCTGGATGAAACTTCAGAATACATCTAAACAAATGCTCTTACTTTAAAGTGGATGAAATTGGAGCCCAGAGAGTTTTAGGAACTTTTCCAAAGTCATAGTCACAATTCCAAACCTAGTGCCTCCATTTCTGCCTTCCTATAATCTTACTTATTCTTCAATTTGCACATCAAATACCACCTTCTGCCTACAGTTTATCCTGATATACAGTTTTTTGTTACATTCCACATGTGTACTATATTGATTTGTGTGGGGGTGTGTATTTTTCTTTTAAAACTTGTAATCCTTTTGAGGGAAGCTATATTCTTGAATTATCTTTAGTCTTCCCCTCAAGTAGTCTACTACATAATAAATGCTTATTGTATAAAATGACTTAAGATAAAAACAAATCATAATTATATTTATAGTTAATTTCTTCCCTAAATCCTGTAGCCTTCAATTCTGATCCAAATAAGAACCTTATCTCTGATTACCATTGTATAGGTGATCACTTTCTTATGAAATCTACAATTACCATTAGATATAATAACATAGACAAAGTGACAATTGGGTAAGGTCTTTACAGATTATTTAGTTCAATATACACTTCATTTCCATTATATTTTAGAACAGAAAAAAAAACCCTCATAAATTATCTAGACTCTTAAAGAGACTCTTAACCTTTTTTTGGATCATGAATGCTTTAAGCATAGAGATCCCCTTCTCAAAATGATGTTTTAAATATATGAAATAAAATAGTATATATAAGATTACAAATGAAAAAATACATTAAATACTTATTAAATATTTTAAACTAAAGAAATAGATCTTGGTTGAATGAAATCTTCTTCTAGATCAGTCTCCTCATTTTACATATCAAATAATAATAGGATCAGAGATATAGATCTGGAAATAAGCTTAGAAATTGGAGTTCAATCCTTTCCTTTCCTTTTTTTCCCACAATAAAAAATGGACTCAGTGGTCGAAGTGACATCTTCAAGATCATGCAGAAGTAAGAAGAAAAGTCAGGAATCAAACTCAGGTCCAGTAATAATAAATCCAGGCTTCTTTCCAGTATGATATCATGCCTTACCAAAAAAGGGAAAGGAAATGACTTTTGAAAGTCATTCTATTAGTTGGTGGAAGAGCTGGTGTTCAAGTCACATCAACAAGCATTCATAAAGATCTTACTATGTTCCAAGAACTGTGTGAAGTACTTAGGTTATAAAGAGAGGGAAAAAATATCTGTCCCTTCTCTCAAAGAGTTCAACTTCTAGTTATTCAAATTCAGTCCTATTGACTCAATGCTTGGGACTCTTTCCAGTATTCCATAGAGCTTTCTTTTGTTTTCCCTTAGGAAGAGGAAAATTAAATCAACAAACTATTATAGACTTCAATATATACATTTGCATAATAATGTTTTATGCTATATTATTACTTCTTTTAAGGTCTTTTACCCAAGGTTCCCTAAGTGCTTAATAAACATTCATTAAGATTAATAAGTTAGACACAAATGATATGCAAATCACAAGTTTTCAGATGCATGGAATAAATTTGATTTTCCTAACTGGGGCTTTTCCTAATTCTCTCTGAACATTTCACATCAAGAAAGAATTTGTACTTCTGCCATTGCTCTGGAAATTTTGGAAATTTCTGCTTTCATATATTCTTCCAAGGCTCTAATATGTAGTTTTATAGAAATGAAATCTAGAATTGGGGAGTTTGGCGAAGAGTACAAAATATGAGTCAGGCAACCTGATGCTTTATTTTTGCCTAAACAATGTTTTACATCTTGTGACATCAACTAGTATATCAACAACATTACTTCAGTTGACTTTCCTTATTTTCTCTTGACAGTGTCCTCAGGGTTGACAAATGATTCTGCTTTAGTGTGGAGGGAAAGTATTTATTTGGGAGCTATATATAAGTTTATGAAATCATCACATTCAACAATGACAGAAGAAAGAAACAAAAGGTTATTACCTCAGCAACCTTTCTGAAGGCTGAGTCTGCTCTAGCCACTATGTTAACCCTTTAATGGAGGTTGCTACCTTTGATTTTTTTTTCTTCACACGATTTGTTGCTGAGGTTAGAAAATGTTATAAATTTAGATTTAGATGGAAGAGTAACATGACATAATGGATACAGTAGCAGACTGAATCAGAATGACATGGATTGAAACATTGCCTCACACAATTAAAGGTAGAATGACTCTGGGCAACTCATGTAACCTCTTTGGGCATCGGATTTATTTGCTAAGCACAGACTCAAAGCACAGACAACAAAAATGAGTCACCTCCATCTCTAAATCTAGGATCCTATGATTCTATAAGTCACTGTTCCTCTTTCTACCTTAATATCCTTATCTATAAAATAGAATAGATTTGTCTCTAAAGTTCCTTCCAACATTAATTAAATCTCTGATTCTAGGGAAAGAGTCATGGATCTAAAGCTTGGAATTATCTCTAGTCCATTCTCCTCATTTTACAGGTGAAGAAATAAAGACCTAGTGAAAAAAATGATTTTTCCAAGGTGCCAAAAGTAATAAATGTCTAAATTTAGATTAAACAAAGGTGGATTCCCTATCTTTGGCACTAAAGTGCTTTCCTCAATTCCACAAAGATTTCTATATACATTATGAAGGAGTCAATGACATAAAATTAGTTGAGTATTTTTTTTCAAATGATGGGATCCTGGAAATTCAATTGAACAAGGATGTTTTTTAAAGCACCTAACAAGTTGCAGTCATTATGCTGATCCTTAAGATACTGTAGCAATGGGTTTCTGGCAGGGCATAGCAATGTAGGATGGCAGCCTAGGATGATACAAGATCAAAATTCCACAGACCTTGGCTGGGTCAGGATTCTAAGGCAGTTGAAAAGGCTTTTTCTCTCAAGCTAGTCAAACTTGAACACTTTGTCTCCCTGAAGAACCAACTGAGGAGCTGCCAAGGACTTTGGATTATCAATAAGGTTGAGTGAGTGTTCCCCATCACATTGGTGAATATTGTGAATGGGGAGAACCTTCTCCAATTTTGAACCTTGTGAGAACACTATAACTTGAGTCTGTTGTTTGACTCAATCATCTGGAGTTTGTGAGAATCTGGCCCTGTGGACATTGCTAATCCCTTGTAGTTTAGTTTTAGTTAAGTTAAGGTTTTTTGGTTTAATATCTGGGTGGGTTAATAGAAGTACTACTTCCCTAAATCCCCTTCAATTCCCTTTATCACTTTAGTTAAATATAGCCCTGTTATTTATTTTATTAGTGTCATCTTCTGTTACCCTTCCCTGAAACCTTACTCTAAAACCTTCCCTCTAACAGTTTTTACTATAACAATACCAAAAATAAGAAAGACATTGCTTAGGGAAATAATTAAACATTTTACCTAGTAGTTTATGATTATCAAGCCATCTTTCAAATATCATAGATTTTGATCAGGATGGTATCTTTAAAGTTATCTAGGTCAGGAAGGCAGAGTCAAGAGGGCAGCATAGAGGCAGCGAAAGTTCAGACCTCTGAAAACCCTTCCTTACCAATTACAAACTAAATCAGGGGTCTGGAAATCAAACCTAAGAACAAGAGAGACCCCTCCTGCTGGACTCAACTTAAAAGGTACACTCCCAAAAGCCAGTATTTGAGAACACTTGGGTTTAGGGGAAGGAAGAAGGAAAGTCCTGGGACCCCTCCACCAACTAGAGCACTAAGCCTCCAGAGGCAATTGTAACCTCTGGGCAGGCAAAGGAGCTGGTCTGAAGGGAGTACCTTGAGGGCAAGGCTGTGCCAGGCTCAGAGCATGGAACACAGGCAGTGGGGAAGCAGTGGGAGAAGAAGCACAGAGCATAGAGTGTGCAGCCTAGTTGCAGTGGCGGAGACACTCCATATTGTCCTCCCCTTCCTGAAGTATTTCCCTCAGGGCACATCCAGCTCAACCCAGCAGGACTTAGTCCCATCAAAGCCTTCACAAGGCAGTGAAACTCAAGCTCAAACACCCCTCCACCACAAGCTGCGCTGAGAGATTTCCTGACAAAGCTCCAAGGGAGAAGGCTGACAGAAAAGCCCGAAACCACAAAAAAAAATGGGAGGAGCAAGAGTGCAGGCAACTGTTGGGAAGGTAATTACATTTGAATAAAGGGCAGTATAGATAATGAGGAAATATCAGTACTCAACATGTATGCACCAAATGGCATAGCATCTAAATTTCTAAAGGAGAAACTAGTGGAGCTCAAGGATGAAATAGATAGAAAAACTATACTAGTGGGAGACCTGAACCTTACTCTATCAGAACTAGATAAATCAAATGAAAAAATAAATAAGAAAGGGGTAAGAGAAGTGAATGAAATCTTAGAAAAATTAGAGTTAGTAGATATGTGGAGAAAAATGAATAGGGACAAAAAGGAATACACCTTCTCTTCTGCAGCACATGGTACATTCACAAAGTTTATGTACTAGGGCATAGAAAAGTTGCAAACAAGTGTAAAAGAGCAGAAATAATAAGTGCAACCTTTTCAGATCACAATGCAATGAAAATAATGATCAGTAAGGGTACATGGAGAGGCAAATCAAAAATCAATTAGAAATTAAACAATATGATACTAGAAAATCAGTTAGATAAGGAACAAATAATAGAAACAATTAATAATTTAATTGAATAAAATGACAATGATGAGACATCCTTTCAAGATCTATGGGATGCAGCCAAAGCAATACTCAGGGGGAAATTTATATCCTTGAGTTCATATAGTAACAAATTAGAGACAGCAGAAGTCAATAAACTGGGCTTATGAATCAAAAAAACTAGGAAGTGAACAAATTAAAAATCCTGAGATGAAGACTAAATTAGAGATCCTAAAAATCAAAGGAGAAATTAATAATATTGAAAGTCAAAGAACTATTGACTTAACAATTAAGACTAGAAGCTGGTACTTTGAAAAAAACTTATAAAATAGACAAAGTACTGGTCAATCTAATTAAGAAAAGGAAAGAAGAAAACCAAATCAACAGTATCCAAGATGAAAAAGGAGACCTCACCTCTAATAAAGAGGAAATTAAGGCAATCATTAAAAACTATTATGCCCAATTATATGGCAATAAATATGGCATTCTAGATGATATGGATGAATATTTACAAAAATAAAAATTGCCTAGACTAACAGAGGAAGAAATAGACTACCTAAACATCTCCATATCAGAAAATGAAATTGAACAAGCCATCAAGGAACTCGCTAAGAAAAAATCCCCAGGTCCAGATGGATTCACAAATGAATTCTATCAAATATTCAAAGAACTGCTAATCCCTATATTATACAAACTATTTGACAGAATAAGCAAAGAAGGAGTTCTACCAAATTCCTTTTATGACACAAATATGGTACTGATTCCAAAGCCAGGTTGGACAAAAACAGAAAAAGAAAACAATAGACCAATCTCCCTAATGAATATAGATGCAAAAATCTTAAATAGAATACAAGCAAAAAAAAAAAACCCAAAACTACATACAACAAGTGATCATGAGGGTTATTCATTATGACCAAGTAAGATTCATACCAGGAATGCAAGAATGGTTCAATATTAGGAAAACCATCCACATAATTGACCTTATTAACAAGCAAACCAACAAATATCACATGATTATCACAATGAATGCAGAAAAAGCCTCTGACAAAAATACAACATTTATTCCTATTGAAAACACCAGAAAATATAGGAATAGAAGGGCCTTTCCTAAAATAATAAACAGTATATATCTAAAACCATCAGTAAACATTATCTGTAATGGTGATAAACTAGATACATTCCCAATAAAATCAGGAGTGAAACAAGGATGCCCATAATCACCTCTATTATTTAACATTGTACTAGAAACACTAGCAGTAGCAATTAGAGAGGAAAAAGAAATGGAAGATATTATAATAGGCAATGAGGAAGCCAAGCTATCACTCTTTTCAGATGATATGATGGACTACTTAAAGAATCCTAGGTAATCAACCATAAAGCTAGTCAAAATAATCAAGAACTTTAGCAAAGTTGCAGAATACAAAATAAGCTGATGTAAGTCATCAGCATTTCTATATATCTACAACATTTCTATATATTTCCAACACTTCTTAGCAGCAAGAATTAGAAAAGGAAATTAAATTTTAAATCACCTAGACAATATAAAATACTTAGGAATCTATCTGCCGAGACAAACATAGGAACTACATGAACACAACTACAAAACATTCTCCACAAAATTAAAACTAGATCTAAACAATTGGAAAAACATTGATTGATCATGGGTAGGATGAGCTAATATAATAAAAATGACAATCCTACCTAAATTAATTAATTTATTTAGTGCCATATCCATTGAACTATCAAAAAATGTTTTTTACTTAGTTAGAAAAAAAAAACATAACAAAGTTCATTTGGATGAACAAAAGATCAAGGATATCCAGGGAAATAATGAAAAAAAAATGAGAAGGAAGGTGGTCATGCAGTCCCAGATCTCAAACTATACTATAAAGCAGTAGTCATCAAAACAATTTGGTACTGGCTAAGAGACAAAAGGGAAGATCAATGGAATAGATTTGGGGTAAGTGACCTCAGCAAGACAGTCTATGATAAGCCCAAAGATCCTAGTTTTGGGGACCAAAACCCACTATTTGATATAAACTGCTGGAAAAGTTGGAAGACAGTATGGGAAAGATTAGGTTTGGATTAACATCTCACACCCTACACCAAGATGAACTCAGAATGGATGAATGACGAATATAAAGAAGGAATCTATAAGCAGATTAGGTGAACACAGAATAGTATACTTGTAAGATCTTTGGGAAAGGAAAGACTTTAAAACCAAGCAAGAGCTAAAAAAAATCACAAAATGTAAAATCAATAATTTTGATTACATCAAATTAAAAAGGTTTTGTACAAACAAAACCAATGCAACCAAAATTAGAAGGGAAGCAACAAATTTGGATACAATCTTCATTATAAAAAACTCTGACAAAAGTCTAATTACTCAAATTTATAAAGAACTAAACCAATTATACAAAAAATTAAGCCATTCTCCAATTGATAAATGGGAAAGGGATATGAATAGGCAATTTTCTGATAATGAAATCAAAACTATTAATAAGCACATGAAAAAGTGTTCTAAAACTCTCATCAGAGTGAAGCAAATCAAAACAACTCTGAGGTATCACCTCACACCTAGCAGATTGGCTAATATGACAGCAATGGAAAGTAATGAATGCTGGAGGGGATGTGGCAAAGTCAAGACATAAATGCATTGCTTGTGGAGTTGTGAATTGATCCAACCATTCTGGAGGACAATTTGGAACTATGCCAAAAGGGCACTAAAAGTCTGTCTGCCCTTTAATCCAGCCATAGCACTGCTGGGTTTGTATCCCAAAGAGATAATAAGGAAAAAGACTTGTAAAGGAATATTCATATCTGTGCTCTTTGTGGTGGCAAAAAATTGGAAAATGATGGGATGCCCTTCAATTGGGGAATGGCTGAACAAATTGTGGTATCTGTTGGTGATGAATACTATTGTGCTAAAAGGAATAATAAAGTGGAGGAATTCCATGGAGACTGGAACAACCTCCAGGAAGTGATGCAGCGTGAAAGGAGCAGAACCAGGAGAACATTGTACACAGAGACAGATACAATGTGGTACAATCGAATGTAATGGACTTCTCCATAAGTGGCAATGCAGTGATCCTGAACAACTCAGAGGGATTTATAGGAAAGAACACTGTCCACATTCAGAGGAATAACTATGGGAGTAAAAACCCCAAAGAAAAACAACTGCTTGAATACATGGGTCGATGGGGATGTAGACTCTAAATGAACATCCTAGTGCAAACATCAACAACATGGAAACAGGTTCTGATCAAGGACACAAGTAATACACAATGAAATTGCATGTTGGCTATGGGAAGGGGTAGTGGGAGGGGAGGAAAAGAATGTGATTCTTGTAACCAAGGAATAATGTTCTAAATTGATGAAATTAAATTTAAATTAAAAAAAAAACGTTATCGAGGTCAACTTCTTCCAATTATAAATGAAGTAATTGAAGAGCAGAAAAATGGAAAGATTCCCTAAGGATGCCACAGGTGTTCAATTCTTGGTCTGCTAACCTTATGACTACATATAGATCACTATTTCAAAATATCCTACATTGATTTCCAATCTCTTCCTTTGGTCTTCACACAGATTCTTAAATTTGCACATATAAAGTATTATTATCCTCATTTTGCAGATGAGAAAAGTGAGTTTATGAATAATATAATGTCATAAAACCTATAAATGGTTCAGCTGGACTGCTCAAGTGTTCTGCCTCCAAATTTAGTTTCTGAAATTGTAAGGAAGAAGAACATAAATAGGGAAAATGAGGACAATTGAATTTTGTTTCATCAAATCTACTTTCCCACTAAGTTGAATCCAAAGACTTTAAAAATCATGGAATTTCTGTTTGCCTTATTTTCTGATCTGTAAAATAGAGATGATAATAATAGCATCTACATATTAAAGGGTTGTTAAAAGTCAAATGAGATACACTTGTAGTTGTAAACATTTGTTGTGTTTGTTATTACACCAAAAATATTGGTGATTGTGGGAAGAACTCCCAAAAAGTAAGAGTATGAAATCTTCAAAAGCTTTGTCAGATACTTCCTAATTAAACCATGTTCCTGAGTCATGATACAGAAAGTAATAATAATCACATTCCCACCTGCACCTTGAAGTTATTTGGACTTAATTTTAGACATCTAAATACATGTAAACAGTTTTTCTATAATATAGCATTGGCTCTGTATTTGATTATCCAATGTGTACAAACAAATATGATTCCATAAACTCATGCAGTATGTATATCATTTTTCTCCTCATGTAGACTAACCAGAAATTTCCTAGAGGAATTTGTGTTATGAAAAATGCTTCTCTAGTTTGACAGCTTCAGAGACTACATTAAGCACTCTTAAAAGCCCTCATCCCCCCATCCCCAATCATAATTGAATGGAAAACATGCTAGCAAATGTTCCATGAAAATTAACAATCCTTAGAGTCCCTAATAGTGCATGTGCTATCAAAGAATTAACCTACATGTTGTTAAACTTAGGTTGATTGATGGTCTAAGAAGAATAGTCCAATTTTTTTTTCATATTTTACCTCTTCTTTTTTATTTGCCTTATCTGGTGCACGTATAATGTCTTTCTTTATGCCATAATATTTTTATCCCCTTCACTGTCCTCCAGGACAATACATAAGAGCAAGAATTAAGTTTAATATTAGTTCTGTGCCTTCTATAATGTCTATTTCAGACATTAAAAAAAGTAGTTATTCACAAAATTGAGAGAGCATTGAGCATGTTCAGGGAGAAGAGAGTAATTGAATAACTGGATCATAGAATGTGTTTATAGAGACTAATGGTAGTAACATACATTATAATTAGAAAAGTATAAAATAGAATTTTATAAGGCTTTCACTTTTAGGCAAAATACTTTTTTTTAAAACATTTATTTAATTAGTCATTTTTTTCCTTGGTTACAAGAATCTTATTCTTCCCCTCCCCTCCCAACACTCTTTCCCATAGCCAACATGCAATTCCATTGGGTTTTACATGTGTCACTGATCAAGACCTATTTCCATATTATTGATGTTTGCACTAGGGTGATCATTTAGAGTCTACATGCCCAATCATATCCCCTAGACCCATGTGATCAAGCAGTTGTTTTTCTTCTGTGTTTCCACTCCCACAGTATTTCCTCTGAATGTGAATAGCATTCTTTCTCATAAGTCCCTCAGAATTGTCCTGAGTCATTGCATTGCTATTAGAAGAGAAGTCCTTTACAATTGATTGTATCATATTGTATCAGTCTCTGTGTATGATGTTCTCCTGGTTCTGCTCCTCTCATTCTGCATCAATTCCTGGAGGTTGTTCCAGTCCCCATGGAATTCCTCCACTTTATTATTCCTTTGAGCACCTTAATATTCCATCACCAAGATATACCACAATTTGTTCAGCCATTCCCCAGTTGAAGGGCATCCCCTCCTTTTCCAATTTTTTGCCACCACAAATAGTGCAGCTATGAATATTCTTGTACATGTATCTTTCCTTATTATCTCTTTGGGGTATAAACCCAGCAGTGCTAGGGCTAATTCAAAGGGCAGACAGTCTTTTAGCGCCCTTTGGGCATAGTTCCAAATTGTCCTCCAGAATGGTTGAATCAATTCACAAATCCATAAGCAATGAATTAATGTTCAAACTTTGCCACATTCCCTCCAGAATTCAGTATTTTCCTTTGCTGTAATGTTATCTGCTAAGTATGAGGTGACACCTCAGAGTTGTTTTGATTTGCAACTCTCTAATTATAAGAGATTTAGAACACTTTTTCATGTATTTATTTATAGTGTTGGTTTCTTTATCTGAAAATTGCCTATTCATGCCCCTTGCCCATTTATCAATTAGAGAATGGCTTGATTTTTTGTACAATTGATTTAGCTCCTTATAAATTTGAGTAATTTGACATTTGTCAGATTTTTTGTTTCCCTATTTGTTGCTTCCCTTCTAATTTTGGCTGCATTTTGCTTTCAGTTTTATTAATTTATTTTTTCTAGGGTTTAAATATTTAGTTAGTATTTTTTATTTATTGTTTTTCTATTTTTTTTAATTGGCTGACCAGTTTATTCATCTGTTTCAGTTAACAAAAACACACTCTTAATGTATCCTTTTTTTGCTGCAAAATGGACCATAATGGATTTGGAAAATATCCATGCAAAAGCCCACTTGATGTTCTCAAATCCTCAGGCCTTTCATTCCATGATAACCACAGAATTATCTACACTTGTTCAGTAAAAAAAAAGAAAAAATATTGATAGAAATTTTAGAAATTGTGATAAACAGATCAGAAATATTTCTGAAACAACTAGGCATCATCTTACAAAAAATAATTAAAGAATGAAGGTTGTTATACACCAGTAGGTTTGTCAAAGTTGTTGGAAGTGGTTTACCTCTGAAAGAGTTCATAATAGAGGTAAAATCCAAGAATGGAACTGGTGTAGGCATGAACTCATCCAACATGTCAAAAGAGATGACTTAAGTTAGTTAGATTTTTTGACAGAAAAAGAAGGGAATACCATGACAATTCAGCACCAGAATATTGACCTCATAATTCAAAATAACATAGTGTTTAAGGAACCTATGAGCAGAGACCAATGTAAGTTATACAAGTATATGCCAAACACCATGTAACACATCATTGTGAACTTCTCAAATTGAGTAATATCAGAGAGTTTTTATTTCTTTTCATCAGTTCTAAAACTTATTGAGCTCTTCCTTTTAAGAGATTAGGGAAAACCTTTTAGAGAGATCACACAACTGCCCCCAACCCACAAGAAATTCTAACACCTTTGCTGCTGTGAAGATTAAATTAACTCTCCCCTGCCCATTTTTAGATGTAATCACCAAAAACATATATACCATACTCATAATTGTGTGGGAAAGGTCTGAGACCAACATGTGCAATAGTGGATGACAAATCAGAACTGGCTGACTGTCCCCTGGGCAGTTCTAAGCAAAAGCTTTAGTTGTAATTGGCACATGTCAAATGGAGGAAGTCACAGGAAGTGAAGAAAAGAAACAGTCTTTAAAAATGCCAAGAAACTTCCTGTGAGAGCTGCCCTGTCTCTTTGGTCTTCAACTTGGCCTTGGAGGAGCTTAGGCTTGAGATCTCAGACAGTTTCCTTTTGGACTGATATGTGGTGAGTGAAAGGCTGATTCCTCTCCTGGATTTTCTGAAGGGACTAGTCTCAGGAGAGACCTACCCTCTTGAGAGAGGCTCCCTGCATCCCCAGGTCCTTGGCTCAACCCCTCTGGCTAAGGGCTAACTAGCCCTGCCTGGGTTGTGCCAGAGGCTGAGTAAAATACTTAGTGCTTAGATATCTTAGCCTATCCTCTCTCTGATTTCCTTACTTTTACTTTCTATATTTTATAAATAAATTGTTAAAATAAACCTCTTTATAATTCATTAAACTCCTGGAAATCCTACTGTTGAATAATCTAGTCCAACATTATAAAAACCCCTCACATTTCTACCCCTTGCTGAACCATCACCAATCATCTTAACTTTTCTGTAGCCACTGGACTCAAATGACTAGAAGAAAGTGTGAGGATGATGCCTTTATGCAACTCTGCCTCATTTAAATACAATTTATGCAGAAGGTAAAAGACAGCATTGATGATGTAATTTAGGTCATTTTCAGTTACAAAAGACAACAATCAGCTAGTTAGGCACTGTGCTGGGCACATAAATATATATATATATATATATATATATATACTATTTCATCCTCACAGCTTTGTGATGTGAATGATGTGAATTATCCTCATTTTACAATTTTACAAAATTGGGGAAACTGAAGAAAACAGACTTGTCAAGGGTCACAGCGTCATTAAGTATCTATGTAGGGCCAGATTTAAACTCAATTCCTCTTGACTCAAGGTCCATACTCTATCCATTCTATCACCTAGTTGCCTCATAAGGGAGTCTAAGTAAGGTGAATTTACATTCTAATTCTTTTATTTGACTACCAAAAACTGTTAATTTATTAGCTTGTATAAAAATCCACAAAACATTTATTCAATCAGTCAGTAAATATTTATCAAACATCAACAATGTACCAGGTACTGCGCTTGATGAAGTAGAAAAAAAATGAAATCTTCCCTAGTCTGAAAGAGACTGCATTTTCTCAGGAAAGACAAAGGGAACATTTATAAGTAGAAAAAGGAAAAAAAAATAACGTAAAGTAGTTTAGAATAGGAGGTAGGACACTAGTAATTGAGATCACTAAGACTTTAGGTAGAAGGTAACTCAAGCTGTCTAAAAACCATTTTAATTGACCTATGTATAAATAACCTATAGAATATTAAGTATAATATCAAAAGGGTCATGGCAAGTTTTCCCAGGGCTATTTCTGAATTCCACTATAATAGGTAAGAAAAATGAAATTCTACTATGAGAAGGGATATATAATATAGAAAACTAGCATCAAAATCAGGCATGTCTGGTTTTAGTCACACCTTAGACATATATTACCTGGGTATTCACTCAGTGACAAGTCTCTTCATCCTCATAATGTCCCCAAGCGACTATATGAGAATATAAGTTGACTCTTCTTATAAAACGGTAAGCTCCTTTAGAGCAGAAATTATTTCTTTCTGTCATTGCCTCAAATTCCCTTTGCATAGTCCCTGGCACCTAGTAATTATTTAATGAATGCTGATGGCTAAATTATAATTTCCTTAACAGGAGTTTCCTCAACTCCTAGATCCACAATGGATTTGTGGGTCTAGGATTAACAGAAAGATCCTAAAAAAAAACAATGATATCATCTTTCTGATGATAATAATTCCCATGAATATAGCACTTTAAGAATGTCAGAACACTTCAGATATTCTTTTATTTCACCCTCACAATATGTAAAGCATAGTAAATATTGTCATAATTCATTCACTCATTAACTTCTAATCCTCTTATGTAGAGTTTCTGAGAGCTCTCTCAGAATCTTCAAAAACTTCAATTTATCTCCTTAACCTCGTCCAATTAATATATTCCCCTCCTCCCCTCTTACTAGTATCTAAGAATCAAGTAAGAGGAAGTGCCGTATTTCCTTTCTTATATGAAACTGAGTTGTGAATCATTGGCAGTTAATATTGAGGGGGGGAAGCGCATTGGAATGGAGGTTTCAGTAAAAAGTATTTGAGAAGGATCACCCTAACCCCTTCCTTGAGAGATCTCTAGGATCCTGAGGCAGAGCTGTAAGCCTCGTTTGGAATCTAAATGCTGAGAGAGAGAGAGAGAGAGAGAGAGAGAGAGAGAGAGAGAGAGAGAGAGAGAGAGAGAGAGAGAGAGAGGCAGAGGCAGAGACAGAGAATAGAATTCTCAGAGTTTATGAAAACTAACACTTAATTGAACATTATTCTTTTCATTTCTTATTTTACACTCTCTGAACAGCATCATTTTGAATATATGCTATCAAATTTAGCACTGAAGCTAAGTTATGGATTAAATAAAACTATATGGGTTCAACTGGGAAATTAGCCATAATTTACCATGATGATTATGATCAAGTCTGCTCAAAGCTCAAAACACCAATTTGTGATGAGTTTTCTGAAAGAAAATCCATTTGTATGTCTTCCTGTATAAAGCATGTTCCCCACCCCCAAAGAGATTATCTTATAGTTTTGTAGTTAACATTGACAGACCTTATCCCCCTCTCTAAAACCTGATGAACCTCAGCAATACCTGGAAGAACATCAGGACCCTGTTCCTCAATGTATTCTGCATGACTGAGCATCAGGACTCTCCATCCCTGAGAACCATCCCCCCACTCCCAAAGACCAGAACCTTCACCCCCTCAGGAACATCTAAAGAAGTTAATCCAAATAGTTCACCTTCCCCAGAGACAACCAATAGAGCCAATCCAAGTTGTCTTGTCTCCTACACCCTCTTCCTTCCTCAAACCTATAAGACCCTATATCTTCCCCCTCTCAGACAGGACTCTGTAGCATCTACTGGCTTTGGGCTCCCCATTGCTGCTTCTCTTCCCCCTTCCCCACCACAGGACTCCTTCACTAATTGTCTTGGTGTTGGGCCCCCTTGCTGCTTCCAAAAACCACCTCTGGTCTCATTGTCTCTTGGGCCAAAATTTCATCAGCCAGACTGACATATAGTGCCAAAACCAGAAGACTCTTTCACTTTACTCCAGTCTCCTTATCTCTTTTTCCCAATCTGTCAGTCAGACTGACAAAAATTAAGAGATAAAAACAATGGGAATTACCAATCAGCGTTGAGGTAGGTGATAGGTATTTTGGTAATAGAGAATATGCATTAGTACAGTTCATAGGTTCATGGATTCAGTGATCTCAAAGAACAAAGAACATCTTGTCCAACACTTATTTTTACTGATGAGAAACTGAATCCTAGATGAGAAAGGTGAACCCAGAGAAGGGAGATATTTGGCCAAAGTGATAAAAAATATCAGTGTGTTTAAATCTAGGTTCTTTGAGTGTCAACATTTTTGCCTCAGTTGTACACTGTCTTCCCTCCAAGGAGAAAGAAGAGATCTAAAGTTGAAATAGCAAGGAAGAACTTCAACAATGTACTTCAAGGAAGTTCTTCATTCATGTTTCCACAATTTTTAGCACTGGCTGGAGCCTTAAAGTTTGAGGAGGATTGGTTTTTAATTTGGTTCAAAAAATATTTTATTCTGTGACCTTGAGCAACACACTGTGCCTTAGTTTACACATATGAAAAATATAGTTGGAATAGATTGCTAAGGTTGGTATTTTTGCTCTTTGTCTATGTGTGTGTATATGTTTGTGCATCTGTATCATGGACTCCTTTAGCAATCTGCTCAAGTCCCAGAAGTTTTAAAAAATGGAAAGAAATGCTAAATTTTATTCAGAGCTTTAATAAAACTAGATGCAATTTTTTTTCCTTTCCAAGTTCAGAGCTAGGTCATGTAGAGGATAGAGTTCCAGGATGGGAGTCAGGAAGACTCATCTTTGTGAGTTTCCAGTCTGGCCTCAGATACTGTATGACCCTGGGCAAGACACAAGTCCATTTTCCTCAGTTTCCTCATCTGTAAAATGAGCTTGAGAAGGACATGGCAAACCATTCCAATGTTTTTGCTAAGAGAATCCCAAATGAGACCATGAAGAGTCAGACACAACTGAACAACAAAACAATGAAACAACAACATTCCCCCAAATTAATATTCACAAGGGGGGGGATTGTGGTTAAGAACTCCTTCTCTAAAGTCTCATCCAGGCTTCAATTCTATGCTCCTTCCCCACTCCCCTGCACTTAAAAATGAGGAAACTGAGTCCCATAAAGCCAAAAATGCAAGGGTTAACACATAGAGATACTCTGATTTAAACCAAATCAGAGCAAGCATTCAAAATATAAATATTCATTGCTCTTCCAGATGGTCTACCCTTCCTCTAAGGCTTCTAAAGAAGAGCCTGGACTCAAGCCTTCAAGTAAAACCATTTGGCTCATAATTCATTAACCTTCTTAACTATATGCTTGAAATGAATTATATAAATAACACTTTGAAGTGGATTACCAAAGTAATGAAGAATGAATGTTTATTAAGTGTCTGTGGCTCTGTTAAATGGAAAGAGGATTTCAATTTATATGTCATTTTAATAGGTACAGTAATTGGTCTCCATTTCCATATGGTTATGGAGGGGTATTTTAAATAAAGGGAATTCTGCAGAGCGAAGTTCTCCCACTTGGAATGCTGAAGTAGAATGAAGCCCTGGTAAATAAGGGAATGTAATTCGACACCAGACATAAATTCTCATCCTCAGGTTCAGGAAGAGTGAATTTGACCATTTTCTTGAGCCACAAAATACTAAGGCTGTTACCTCCCACGATAGGCCAAGAAGAATAGGAGAGCAGCAATTAAGCCCGAACCTTAAATTACGTTGGAAATATGTGGCAGTTCTGCTGGGCCGTGTATAATGGGACAATCCATTCCTATAAAGTTCATTTCAATTATCACTACTGGGGTCCGTGGCATTTTGGTGTCCAGATGAGCCGGTCTAGGTAATTCACATCCGGAAGCCCATTATGTTTCATCCCTTTGGCGGCCATCTGTATCGGAAGATAAGTTTATCTTCTGTTTTGCTATAGGAACACAGGGGCCATGCCCGTTAATCTGCCAGGATGATTTCCCCGTGGCCAGAGATTTATTCTCCCAAACAAAAAGTCCTACACACGGTGGCTCAAAGCCTCTTTCAGGTAGGAGACGACGACATCCTCTTTGGTGGACAAGAACTCTTTACTCCATTTCTGACTAGGAAAGAGTCACTAGGTGAGAGGAGACGAGTTTAATCTTACTTGAATGACCTCGGTCTTTCCTCGAATTTCGCATTGCCTCCCTCCCTGACTCTTTGTGCCCTGGTCCTTGATGGATGCTCAATTCCCTCTGCTCTCTATTTTGGGACCTGAATAATTCACACCAACATTGCCCCATGGCTTTACAAAAGGTTCTCTGCTCCGCCGGAATCCTAGCAAGTGCCCACGGCATCCTGTACAACCCTATCTGTTCCTCCTCTAACCTAGCGAGCCTGGAGTTTAATTATTAAATGGAGCATATCCCAAATGGTAAACGTACATCACAGCAGAACAACATCCCTGACTTAGCTGTAAGCAGGTAGCCCTGCTTGGAGCCACGGGTGCCTTCATGTCTTTCTCATTTCTTGCTCTATTCACCCCCGACATCTCTGACTGGCAGGATGCCCAACTGCTAGGAAAATAGCAATCGGAAGGCAGGGGGGCTCCTTAGGCTGGTGGGGCCCTTCTCTTCCTTCTTAACAGATCACCCAGCACGATTGGAGAGAGAAACCACCAAACCAAGCCTCCCTTGTCTGGGCTGTGATATATGGGGATGACAGTCTCCTTGTGCGAGGCAGAGAAGCATCCTCTCATCTGCTCACCCCTGCTGCATCACTGGGTGACTCTATTCTGAGTGACACCCAGGAGAGATTCCCTCTGACAGGTGCAAGCTGATTATCCTCCTGCTTCATGGAAGGATGCTGCTTCAGCTGTAGGGCTTTGTGTCAAGCTAACAGGAGCCAGGAGAAAGCCCCCTCACCCATGTTCACTTCAGACCAGGAAGGTCCTCACCATTCGGACATTAATAAGCATTCCCACCAGACTCTGGCTTTCCCCAGACATATGCTGAGTCAGTTGTAGACCGTTATTCCCAGGAAAATGAAGGTTTAGGAAATGATGGTCTGAGGTAAAAAAAAAAATGAGGGTTATTTTCTTTTAGTCCCTCTTATGGGCAAACTTTAAAAGTGTGAATATCATTTTGCCCTCATTAGTTTGGGGAAGAGAGAGAGAGAGAGAGAGAGAGAGAGAGAGAGAGAGAGAGAGAGAGAGAGAGAGAGAGAGAGAGAGAGAGAGAGAGAGAGAGTGTGTCTGTGAATTTATCTAGTTATTGCAATAGCAGAGGATACTCCATTTCTCCAGGAAAACTCCACTCTATCCTAATCCTTGCTGTTGTTCAATGGCCTTCAATCAGAGAAGCATAGAAACCTGGCTTCACTTGACATAATTATTTCCTTATGCCATAGAAGAGAAGAGGAAATATATTAAAAAAATAATTCCCACCCAGGCTATTCCCACACCAATCAACACTAAATTATTTATTGGTTAGGCAAGACACCGACAGTAAACACAATTCAGGTGCTTAGATTCAAATCTCCACATTGCCCAATGGCAGGCCCTCACAGAACTAAGCTTTAAGCTTTAAATTAATTGTAAATTATGTAAAAATAAATTAAAATTTAAAAATAAGCATTAAAGAGATGTCATTCAGGAACTGAAGGAAGGAAGGAAGGGATAGAGAAAATTTCATGGATTAACTTTAAGAGGAAAAGAGGACAATTTGGATACAAAACCCTGGGGGAAGGATTCTGGGGTTTGACTGTTTTAATTGTCATTTCTGTTTTGAATGAGCTGGAAGGAGGATCTTTGCTCTGGCATCTTTCCCTTGGCAATCCTAATCTTGTGGAAGGATTGGTTATTCCTTAATTTGAGAGTTTGCCTTGGAATGGACTGTTTTTTCCCCTGAAGTTTAGAAACTAACTATCTGCCTGTGATCCATCTGTCAGAAATACACTTGGCTAAGGTAATCCCAAGGATTTGTCACCTGGGACTCAGGGTTACCTAGTGAAGCCAACCCCAAGCTTTAGATAAGGGCTCAAATACATATGTGAGTCCTTCCTCTTTATCCTTTGGATAATCAATATTAATTAGGTTAGTTTATAGTCAGATAGCTGTGTTTTTTCTTGATCTTAGTTAGAGATAAGGTATTTAGAGTAGCTTGAGTGAATTCTCAAGAAGAAATAATTCAGTGTGAGGTGAAAGAGGATGGGTGGAGATTAGATTTATATTTTTAGGAAACTACCTATCATTTCCCCTTTTATTCTTATTATAACAAATAAACTTTGTTTCTACAGCCAAGGGGTTTTGTGCTTTACTGGCCCTGAAGAGGTCCCTAGGTGGGTGGTTATCATTTCCCATACATCAAGGAAGGATTTTTATTTCAGTATTATCATTCAAATCTTCCAATCTACTATCCCCTCATTCAAATTCTATAATTTGGACCATCAAGGGATATGATATCAAAAGGAATAAGTAGAATCAGGGTCCATCATCAATGTCCTGGCAATGATTGAAGTTTGAAAGAAAAGTAAAAATTAATAAGGATATAGCTAAGGAGAATTTATTTTAATATTGAATTAATATCAATTTGTCATATTTTCATCCTCTGTCAAAAGGACACCTTGATGTTAAGAAGCTCTTCCTCCCCATTCCTAAATAGTCCTAGAAATGTCTTACATTCTGGTCTTAAGACATTTTTTGCTCTTAATCATTTTGGGCTGGACCCTACTTTGGGAATCTGAGTTCTTTTTATCCTTATAAACAGAACTACTTGAGTTCATCTCCAAGATGCAAGAGCATCTCCAAGAGGAACCTGAGTATCCTTGTCTTTTTAGTTAAATTTTGGGGCATCTTGGATCATAAAGGTGAAGCTGATAGGAAATTGAATGGTTTTTCTTGCTTAGATGCCCAGAGGCATTTGGAACCTCATGACCAGGCCTCACTCTTCATAGGGTCCATCGTTTTTCCCCTTCTGTGTCCATACAGATCTTCCTGCCAAAAGTCTTTAGTGGACTCTCATATACTCAGGTCTATGACCATGCCCAAGGTTTGCAACCTTGCTAATCTCCATTAAAGACTCCTTTTATGTTCATACATGAGCTTCATTTATTTCAGTACTCAATACATCATATGTTCCCCCAAAAGAAGTATAGATATTTTTATGCATTTATTCTATTATGTGCCTAAATTCTGCTTGGCAATCCACTCTTTTTTCCCCTTTCTATTACAATGATGGCAAGAAAAACAGTATCTCAGAACATCTAATTTCTAGTCTTCATCTGAGATGTAGGTTTCTCACTAGGATAGAAGAGTTTGAAGAGATTTCCAGATTTAGCACTTTTAATCTGGCTTTATTGTATCCCTACTCTTCATAGGATTGTATTGCACACACATGTGTCTGTGTCTCTCTCTGTGTGTGCACATGTGTATGTTTTAAGTTTTCGGTGCAAGCTATTCTGCAACTGCAGTGTGAAATGAACAATCTGGCTGTCAAAAGCAGGTTTAGTCAGGAGCCTGTTCCCTTAGAATGTTTCACTCACAATGCTGTATCAGCAGCTGTGAATTTTGAGTTTAAGGTACTAAAGACGATTTCATTTCATCATCAAAGGTACATGATGACTATTATCATTTTAAATAAGGGAAACCGAGCCTCTCCTCAAAACAATAGCAGCAACAAAAAAATCACTTCAATGGCAAGTTTTTCAGAATCCTCCTCATTTAAGAGGAAAAAAAAATCTGCTGACCCAGCTCCTGGAGAATGTAATATCATTCACTTTGTTCCCTCATTATTAGACAAAATGTTTGTATGGAAACAGCATGCTTTCCCCTGGGGACTTTATTTGTGCCTGGAGTATGTTTACATCTGCAATCATCATTCACTTACATCTACATCACAATCATCTTTGCAGTAGCAAATTATCAAGAAATGTTGTGAGCAGAATAGGGAAGAAATGAATTTGTAAGTGCCAGGGAAATTCCATCATGCTAATATCCAAAGTTTATGGAATCAGGTTATTAGCACTGAAGATTTGTGCAAGGGAAGGAAGTAGTGAAAAGGAATGCTGTTGTAGAAAGAATTTTTGGAAAGACTGTTGAGTCTTACAGCAAGATACAGCAAGAAGGGGAAAATTTGAATAGATAGCCCTCCTACTTCATTGGTATCCAGACAGATGGAGAAAGAATGGTAAGCTATTGAATTGATATCTAGGCAGACTCTATGGTGGGTTTATGTCTAGAAGTCACTCAAGATGAGAGATGTGGAGGATTTGTGGCTTGCACTGTACTGTGACATTGACCTCTTGTTGCCAAAATCACATCCATCAAGGTAAATACGTAGACAAGGAAATGAATAGGATGGTAGAAAATTTCAGGGGGAAAAGGGTGAAATTTTTAACTGACTCAATTTTTAAGAGAAGATAGTTGATATGTAAAAGTGGTGGCCAATGCAGAATGCACATCTCCATAGGACACAAGGCATTTAGGAAATGTCTGTCTTCCCTGAAGGGCTAAGTAACTTTACCATTATATGTAGCAAATCACCAATGCTAGCCTTCACTTATTTGGAATGAACTAATCTTCTCAGTAAGGTCTCTCAAGTTCATGCTTCTTCAGACATATTCATACACACGTAACTGGTATAACTTCTAGAATACAGCTAAGTTCCAATTAGGTTGAATAACTACACCCCTAAAGTTGTTTCATTATTTGAATTCTAATTGCATATTGCCATTGGGATGGAATAAATTATAATATTCAACATAATTTTAATTTCAAAAAGTATGCATTTGAATGCATGTGTCTACTTCCTGTGTAATCATTATTTGCACTGAGTGAGACCAAGTTATGTCAGATTTAGTAAAAAAATCATAGACTTTCTGAATTGGAAGAGACCTCAGAGTTTCTAAAAGATAACCCATACTTGGCTAGATTTCCCCACTAACACATCACCAACAAGGGCTCATCCAGGTTTTTTTTTTTAATTGGAAGATCTCTTGTTAAGGAGAAAGCCATTGCTTCTTGAGGCACCCCATTCATCTAAAGCTAAATCTTAGGAAGGTGTTTAGCTCCTTCCATGGATCCATGATCTCATTAAATAAAATACATTGAATAAGCATTTGCTGTATCCCAAAATCTATGGTAATGGCTGGGGATACAAAGAAAGAAGTGAAACAGGTCATCATTTTTCAGGGCACCTTTTAATAAGGGATAATATTAAGTAGGTCTCAATAAAGACATATAACCTTCCATACTTCTTACCTTTTTGCCTTGGCAATCCCTTTCCCTTACAGACCAATAGTTTATACATGCTATAATATTTCATTGTCTACAAACACTGTTAAACAAGAAAATGCATAACTTGTGTTAATATACCTGAAGCTAAAAGGGATCGTTTCAGTATAACTACATCTTTTGCAAAAGAAGAACACAGCTGAAAAATAAAGTTGGAGATGCTTTCTCTAATCAAAGATAAAGGACTTCTTCAAGAGTATGGCAGTACTTTATCTGAAGGCATCAGCTGAAGGTAAACCTAGAAGGGATGGATATCTTAGTTCCTCTCAAGATGCAAGATCCATTGAGCAGAACAGAACCAAATGAGAATAGCCCCAAAGCATGCCAAGTGAGCTGACCCATCCACCAGAGAGGGCATAGCACTGGCAGCTGTCCAGTACAGAAGTCTTGCCCATCACAGTACATTTTACTGAGAGTCCTGAAGGCAAAAAGAGGCTATTATTATTAAGTATATTGTTCCATAGCTACAAGTTGCCTGACCATTTGTATTCCTTACACACACGCTTTACTACCTAGAGACTTTAACTGTGTACACACTTACCTGTGGGTTCTCTAGGCATAAGAGGAAGAATATTTTCTAGGTTTATGAGAGAAATGTTAGACAAATAATATGTATTTGCTCTGGGTTTTCAGTAAATGTCTTAGTTAAGGTTAATTGAGTATTAGTCCTGAATTACTAATAGGAAATTCACCACTGAGAGATCATGAATTAAAGTTTCAGTAGAAACAGCTACACACGAAGATTGCCTATGAGAATAGTGGGCTTTCATAGCTACTTTACCTCTAAGACATCCCTAAAAGTCAAAATGAAGAGAAGTAAAGGAGAAAAGAGCCACAGAAAGGAAAAAAGTTAATTCTCCATAGCAAGAGAAGAGCAGGAGGTGGTAATGTGCCATGAGCCTCTCATATAAGTTATAGACAGGTTTCATAAGTATTGGAATAATATTTATACCCAGATATATACATTATAAAGTTTATTGGAAAGGGTAGACAATCATTCCTATAAGTAACTTGACCACATGGTCCATAACCTGCATGTCTCTTCCTCCCATCCCTTTCACCTGCCTGCTCTGTTCCTGACTCCTTTCTTCTTTCTCTTCTTGCTTCCCTCCTGATTCTTTCAAAGCCTTGACATTTATTGCCTTACAGTAGCTAGAGGGACACAAAACTGACACAACTGTGTTATCTCAGGAATGTTGGATGGGCAGGTAAAGCTATTCAGGAGGGGAAGGGGATGAAATTTCTTAACACAATTCCCCCCTGTGATCCTTTGGGAGACCCATCTCCCCAATGGATCATTTAAATATAACTATCTTATAACTCTAAATACCTTCTAGCTAAAAGTACATACAATATTACATTTTTCTAAGAGGATGTTACAATAGTTAGAGATGAGAGTAAAATATAAAAACTGATTGATAGACTCATTGACAAAATGCCAATTAGGGGGCTGTCCCCTTTGGCATAAGAGTTTACATTAAGAATAAGTATGTTCACCCCCCTTCAGTTCAGTTCTTTATATCCCAAAGTTCATTCTGGATCTTTTGATGCAGTGTGTGGCTTCTTCAGGCATCTTTAAAGCACCTTCACCAAAAGGATCTGCTCTCTTGATTCAGGACGTTGGCAAGTTTCTTTCCTGAAATTTCTCAAAAAATTTTTAATCTTGAATTTTTAGGATAATGACAGAATCCCCCCTGAGGAGGCTGTTGACTAACACCAGAATCAACTGGAATACATGACTGAGTTATGAGGTATATTAAACAATTGTCAAAAGAAAAACAAAAAGAAAAAAATTGCAAAATAGAGTAAAAATTAAATTCTATATAAAAATAATAAATACAGAAATGATAAAAAATAAAACAAAAATTTTACATGCATGAAAATTCTGAGTAAAAACTAAACCTGTAACAGATTCTTGAATCACAGCAAGGATCAATTAGAATGACTTATGTCCCACAATTCTGTACGACAATAGCAGAAATATAGCACTTTACCCATTTGCATCCAGGACTACAGAAAATTGACAAACTATGAGACAGAAAGGACTAAGTTTTGGCAGCAAATGGGAAAATCATTCTCTGGTCTGATTTTACTATCATTGTCAGAAATAAGGGAAGCCAGGACGATAGCCAATCTGAGGTACTTGGCTCAAAGTATTGCACATGGAGTGTTAATCAAGGAAGTCCCACATCTTAACATATGTCAAGCACCACAACCTCAATTCTCACACTAGGTTCAAGTCCTTTTGTATTGGCACAGAAGTTCAACAATACTCCCTTGATTGGTTTTGGTCCTTTTTGACCTTGTACTACTTGGCACTGTATAATGGCTCTATTGTTCCCCTCTCCTAGACACAATCATTAAACAAAGTCTCATAATATTTTTTAATAAACAGTAGGTTTCCATAGTCAAGAATCTTTCGGTATGCATATTACTAGGGCAAATACTGTAAATTTATACTGTAATCTATATCCTCCAGGTAAAAACAAACAAACAAACAAACAAAAAAACACTAATACTGATTTCATATACTTCAAGTATCACCAACATTAGGAAAAAAGAAAGAAAAAAATCAAATATCCTAATACAAACATAAAGAGAAAAATATAATTAAAAATCATAATTTCACAGTTTGTATTCTATGTGACAATGTGTTAGCCAAGCAAAGGCATGACACAAGGTGTTCACTCAAAAATGAAATTTATATCTCTCTTAACTTGGCCATGATCCACAGTGTGAGTGTACATAATTTTTCACCAGGTAAAAAACCTTTTATCAACAGTAGTACAACAACTAATAAAGATTCTAAAAAATACCAAAATCCCCAGAATTAAAAGAACCCATTTAAGGATAACTGTAAAAAAAGCTCACTATCATTAGGATTTACATGAGTTTGCTGTGTTACATCTAAAAACTCTTGAAATAATGAATATTTGTTGCAAGTTCTACAGATTTTGCCAATCTTTCAACATTGGGAAAGATATTTTTAACAAAGTCTATTGATACTATCATTCCAAAATTTGGTGGGAGAGAACCCCCCCCAAAACCTTGATACCATTGATAAATAGTTACAAAATGTAATAAATCCATTTTGAAGCTACTAAGCTTCACAGGAAAAATTATTCCCACCTCCCAGATGAGATTATAGCACATCACAGGGTAACTAAGTCACTTGGGCACCTCCCTCCCTCTTGGTATGAGACTGTAACAGTGTAACAGAATTGTCTCCAATATGTCCCACCCATTTGCACATGAAGCTGAGGACTAAAAAGTGAAAATCACTACAGATATGTCATCCATTATATTTTCAATAAATGCAGAGATGGGAAAATACAATAATGCCATTGAACTCTACTTCAACTACAAATTGATTCTTACCTCTTGTTACAAAAACAACTCAGAGGCAGGCAAATAAAGGATCAGTCAGAGGTAGGGATGCTCCCAGATATCTGAAAATCATGTCTGAATATCCATTAAAATCAATTTAAATTATTAAACAAGTAAATTCCCAAAACTTGTATGCAGGTTGAATCCAATGTGATGGAGTTCATCCATCAGCTCAGTGTGACAATTAGCAAAGTCAAAAAAGGATTAAAATGCTGTTTATGGGCTTTTTACAAAGATATTCTTCAGTACAATCATAGTCATAGGAGAATTAAAAATTAAGACAATGTAATAGAATATTTTAATTTTGATAGCTTACAAATTGGTTAACAGTAAATTACATACAACTTGTATGCAAAATTGTGTTACAGAGACTTAATTCTGGGGAGGGGAACAAACTGAAACAGTTAAAATTAATAAGACAATGAATTCTGAAAAGGCTTAAAATTTGCCTCCAGACTATTTGAGGTTCCTTCTCCTCTCAAGCACCATCATTCATCACAATTTCTTTGTCCACATCTCTGGGATCCTCCATACTGAGGGGAGTTCCCACCCTGAGTACAAATGTTTGGGTGTGTCTTGATTTACCTCATTCAAATAACTATTTCTCCTATTATTATCATTATTATTTTGATTTTATCTTTCATCATTTCTGTACTTATTTTTATACAGAATTTAATTTTTTACTTTTTTATTTTGGGGTTTTTTGGGAGGTGGTTTGTCTTTGTTTTTCTTTTGTCAATTGTTTCATTTAGCTCATAACTCGGTCATGTATTCCAGTTGATTCTGGTGTTGGTCAACACCCTCCTCAGGGGGGATTGTGTCATTACCCTAAAAATCCACAATTTAAAATTTTTTTTGGAGAAATTTCAAGAAAAGAAACTTGCAAACACCCAAAATCAAGAGAGTGGATCCTTTTGTAGAAGGTGCTTTAAAGATGCCTGAAGAAGCCACACACTGCATCAAAAGATCCAGAATGAACTTTGGGATATAAAGAACTGAACTGAAAGGGGGTGAACATACTTATTCTTAATGTAAACTCTTATGCCAAAGGGGACAGCCCCCTAATTGGCATTTTGTCAATGAGTCTATCCATCAGTTTTTATATTTTACTCTCATCTCTAACTATTGTAACTCCCTCTTAGAAAAATGCAATATTGTATGTACTTTTAGCTAGAAGGTATTTAGAGTTATAAGACAGTTATATTTAAATGATCCATTGGGGAGATGGGTCTCCCAAAGGATGACAGGGAGGATTTGTGTCAAGGAATTTCATCCCTTCCCCCTCCTGAATAGCTTCACCGGCCCATCAAACATTCCTGAGATAACACTTTCCCAGTTTTGCATCCCTCTATGTACTGTACGTCAATAAAAGTCAAGGCTTTGGGACTTTAGAGGGAGAGAAGGAAGAAGAGAAGGAAGAAAGGAGGAGTCAGGAACAGAGCAGGCAGGTAAATGGAATGAGGAAGACACTTGCAGGCTAGGGACCACATTGTCAGGGTACTTATAGGCATGATTGTCTCCCCTTCCTAATAAACTTTATAAAATATATATCTGGATAGAAAAATTATTTCAATTCTTACAGTTTCAAATACTCAGTGTGGTTTATGTGAGTTTCTTAATTTTGAATCCTTAGTGCTGAAGAAACATAATCCCTCTAGATAACTCTACATAGTTTTCTTTGAAGTTCTAATCATATTACCTCCTTGGTTCTCAATTCTCTTCTATATAAAATATAAAGATTAGACTAGGTGATCTCTGAGGACTCTTTGAAATATCTGATCACATCATCCTTGGAAGAAACACAAGACCAAAAAGTGTTCAAGCCATTAATTTTGCTTTCTAGTAGCTTAAAATCAAAATGGGAAGACAAGATGTGTATACATGCACAGACACACACTAAAATCTAAGACTTACAGTGTAAGTGCCAATGACTATTTTTGACAATAGGTATTAAAGGTATTTGAGGAAAGGACCATTCCTTCTACTACATTTTGTCATACAAAATATTTTAGGGGAAAATCTCTGCTTTTTGAGTTCTTGATTCATTAAACATGTGTAGATGCAAGCAAATTAATAATAAGAATACACCATTATTGAGTTTTAAGTTTGTAAGTTTCGTTGTGTCGTTTTCCTTCAATAATCTTATTACCACAAGCTTTAGCATAGCCATTTTATATCAGAAGAATCTGAGTTTCAGAAAGGGAAACTGACTTGGCCAGGATCACACAACAAGAACTTTGGAACTTAGTCATAAAAATAATGATGATGATAGATAGCTAACATCCATATAACCCTTACTCTGTGCTAGGCATTGTGCAAATGTGTTGTGCTTGTTCATACAATTTGCAGTTTGGGAACAGGAGTTAGCTGGTGAGCACATAGAGCAGTTTAACCCACATGACCAAATGTTGAAGTCCCTGGAACATAAGAATAGATTGAAGAAACTGGAAAAGAAAGGGCCACAGGAGGAAATGGTAGAAGCCCTCATCCTACCCCATAATGCAATATTTATGATCAAAGGATCATTGACCAAAGTTATCTCTGTGGTTGCATCTTTTGAGAAATCTTACAGAATATCTTATTGGAGGAGAATCACTGAAGCTTAGCTTCATTCAAACTATTAAATATTTGTTTCTTTTCATTATTGTTTATTCAATTATGACACAAAGAAATATTATTTTCTCAATAGTTTTTTAATTGTGTGAAAGAAAATGTTGTCTAATCATTAAAAACCTATGTATTCACTCCTTATAATTTCATTATTCAAAAGGCGCCATTTTGATCATTCAAATGGTGTACTTCTATTATTAAAGATAATGAGAATAGATTCCTATAGACATATTAGAAAATAAGTTATATTTGAATGATTTTTTTCTTTCCCCTACTTTCTCAATATATGTTCTTGTGATGATCTGGCTTAGATGTGTCACAAGTTAGGTCTTTGCACACTCACAACATTTTCAATTCAGTTGAATTTTTATTATCTACTGTGTGCCAAGTACTACTAAATACTGGGGGCACAAAAAGAGGTTTTACACTTCTTCTTGGAAGCCTCTGGGGTATGTGCATGTTTGTGTAAGTGTGTGTTTGTGTTAAGCATATCTAGAGCTTCCATGTTGTTGGCTTATATGGCATAAATGTTCAGAAGTCAGAAAAAGAGTGTGATATAATGGAAAAAGTACTGAATTTTGAGAAGACATAGATTTAAGTGCTACTTTACTCACTATGGCAATTTACTCAGTTTCCTTGTGTTAAATAATGGATTTTTAAAAAAAATAAAAAAATAATGGATTTCTACTAGAGACTAGTTGGCCTATTCAGTCTTCTATACACCTTAATGTATGCCTATATGCTGTATGCCAAATATTGCAGAGGTAAAAAGATAAAGAAACAGAAACAGAGTAAGAAAAAAAAAAGAGTAACAGAGAAAAAGGGAGAAAAGCAAAATAATTTGCTTTCCTTATAAATGTTTTTCCAGATACATATCTTGAACAGATACTAACAACTGCTTTCCAGTAGTAATAATTATAATAATAATTATGACTTCTATCTTTTCAGTACTTAATGGAACTGCTTTTTTAAACAACAGGTATGACAATAGTGATGATGGTAGCATCATTCAATCTTTACTGGCTTCCCTTTCCTTGTCATAAAAAGGGAGATGATTGAACAAGTGATCTTTAAGTTCCTTTTTAGCTCAGAGTCTATGATCCTATAAAATTAGATTGGGCTAATTTATGGCATTTGGGGGAACAGAAAGGATATAACAAAAGAATCCAACTAACAGCTAAAGACTTCATGAGTTTTACTATTTTTAAAAACATTTTTCATGCATTATTTCATTGGAGACTCACAAAAACCATGATGTAAAGGAAATATTCCCATTTCCAGGTTGCAAATGAATAAACAAAATGACTCAAAGGTTTAACGGTGTGTCTAAGCTTACAGATTTAATTGTCTGAGGCAAGGCTTAGATTCCTATTTTCTAGTGACAAGTCATCTTTGACATTTACAGAATTTGAAACCAAGAACACGGAAAATATATGATGTTTTTTAATATGTGTTATATATATGTGTTATATAAATTTATATTTTATATTTTAAATTTATTTTAATTTTATATTTCAATTTTATATCCCTACAATTCTCATGGACATAAAACTAATTAACATTATCATCATCATATTTCCATTACACTTTACGGCTTTCAAATCACTTTTAAAATATCCCATTTGGACTTTGCAACAACACTATATGAGATAGACACGATTATCCCCATTTTATCAATGAGAAAACTTTAGTTTATTTATCTAAGGTTAAATTACTTGCCTAGCTGGTAAGTATCTGAGGTAGATTTTCCACAATTATATCAGTCTATATCTGACATTCCAGCTAATAATGCATTTAGCTGCCTACAATAAAGAGCCAACCTTAGAGTATAGATGACTTGGGTTCAAATTCTGCTCTAGAACATAATGAATATATGACTTGGAGTAAATCACTTTATCTCTCCACATCCCAAGCAACTCTCAAAGATAATTTCAGAATAGAACCTTGCATTAGTAAACTTGTGATTTTCTCAGTGGAAGTTCACTGCAGCAATGAAATCTCCAAAGTAATTCCAGAAATATAGTTGGGCATGAGGCAATATGGCACAGTAAGTAGAGTGCTGATCTTAGCTTTAGGAAGAATTCAGGTACAATCACTCTTCTAATACTGAAGTCCAGAAGCTGAGCATATAATTAAACTTGTTTCGTCCAATTCGTCCAATTTTTATGCCTTAGGAAACTTCCTAGAACATATCTCCTAAATCACAGTAGTCATATAATCTATATTGATGGAGGAATTTTTTACACCAACGGGTCTCACCTCTGTGAATATCACAACTCTTTCCCCTATTTATATATGTTTGTTATAGGATAGTTAAAGAGATTCAGGCCAGGATGCCCTGGATTCTTAGAAAAATTACTTCTTTCAAGTTGCCATCTCCTAATCACACTTAGCAAAGATGCTATGTAACTTGGCTTTGAAATGTTTCTTTTTATTCTTTGAGGAAATATTTTTAATTCATTTTAACTTGATTTGGGATCAGGGTATTCATGTATCTTTTAAACTTTTTTGAATTTATTGTTAGGATCTCATCCCAGATTAAATAAAATACTCTTAGGAATTCTTCCTTAGAATGACAGCGTTCTCACTGTGCATGTGTGTGTATATGTGTATCGTGTGTGCATAAAATGTTACCATAGAAACCCTCTTGTCAGTCAATTTCCAAGCTCAGAAATGTTTTCTAATGGAAGAAAAACATATAGGAAGAATTAAGCTAAATTGCTATAATGAAAGGAAAATGTGTGTGTAAATGTGTGTATCAAGATCAAGAGCTTCTATGCCCAATGCACCCAAGGATGTAAAACTTCTTGGTACTTAGGAATTCAGGGGCTTTCCATTCAGGAAGGCTTTGGAAATAAGCCCAGTGCACCACAGATTGAAAGGCCTTTGAGCATCCATTAATTTAGAAGCTCTAGGACCATAGCCTCACATCTCCCCTTGAACCTAGACCATTCTCCTCTCCAGGTTACTAGATGTCTAGTCAAGAAAATAACTATACAAAACTGGGTCACACATTGCCATGTTGAATTGACATGTTACCTATGATTTATTACCCTATAGAAAACACAGCTTAGAGGCACTAAGGCCATCTACAACCATTGTTTCCTTCTTGTAAATCATTGCCAATCACGGTTCCTGCCAAACTCTTTAGCCTACATCAAATTCCCTATAAATTATGCACCCCAAATCAATAAACTTTGGCACCACCCAGCAAGAGGATGTCAGTGAGTCTGATCTGTAAGCCTGTTGGGCTGATCCTCCTGTAATCCCAGCCAATTTCTCTTACCCCAGTTTGAAGACCCACAAGCTGTTTTGTGGAGCAGGTCTCAACATATACACAAACATTTATATTTCCATATATGTAGGTCATGTACATATATGATTTTTGTACATGATATATATTTATAGCCTATTCCTGATAAATCCCTGCTATATCTCAGATAAGAAACTACATTTCCAGGTTTCCACTTCTTGAAAAGAAGCACCATATACTTTTGTCATTCAATGTGCTCCTCTCCATCTCTCTCTCTCTCTCTCTCTCTCTCTCTCTCTCTCTCTCTCTCTCTCTCTCTCTCTCTCGCGCTCTCTCTCTCTCTCTCTCTCTCTCTCTCCTCTCTCTACCTCTTCTCTCTCTCCCTCTCTTTCTATCTCTCTCTGTCTCTCATTGTCTGCCTCTCTCTGTCTCTGTCTGTCTCTGTTTCTCTCTCTCTCCCTCTCTCTCTGCCTCTCTCTGTCTCTCTCTGTCTCTCTCTTTTTCTCTGTCTGTCTGTTTCTTTCTCTCTGTCTGTCTGTCTCCTTCCCTCCCCCCCCTCTGTCTCTCTCTCTGTCTCTCTCTCTCTCTCTCACACACACACACACACACACACACACACACACACATAAACACACACACATAAATTTAACTATGGGATTCTTTCTTACTTTGAGAACCTTTAGAAATAGATGTTTTTATGGAAGTCAAATTGCCATTTGAGCCTTGAGAGTCCCACCTGATTCCTCACTGTCCCAGAACAATATTAGAAATGTTCATTAACTGTCATTATGCTGATAAAAGAGACCTGACTTCTTTTAGGTACTGTCGATTAAAAAACACACAAGACTCACAATTTAATTACCACTGACTTAGAGGGCATGCTCAATAGCTATAAGAGATTTTTGACATCTTTTTAGGTTGTTAGAGGTTCCCTTAAGAATCATTATAGAGGCCTAAGAAAGTTAACCAGAAAAAAGAGACTGTGAAATGCTCATCCAAATGAATTTATATAGATCCTTTTGTAATGACTAGATAGATAGTATAAATAGGTGACAAATGTTAGGTGGTATCTCCTGGCAGATTATAACAATGATGATGATGGTGATGGTAATGAAAAGAACAGTTTGTTTTACCTACCATATGCCTGAGACTATAAGTAATTTACAAATCTTTTCAACTAATCCTCACAACAACCCTGAGAGATGGGTGCTATTATTAACATAATTTTATAAATAAGGAAACTGAGGCAAATGGTTAAGGACACACAGCCAATTTTAAGGTATAGAGAAGTACATCTCTGAGGAACAAGGAGGGTCTTGATCTGTGACAGAAAAGGAAGTTCTTGAAGAGAGTTTTCTCAAAAGGCATCCCAGTTTGGCTTTCTCAGACTCAGGAAATGGTCAACTCTTTCTACATTTCCTTTCCCATTTTTGTCTACTCATAGATACCAAGGTGGAATCTAACATTTTGTAATCTAAGTATTTCCAAGAAAACCAAATTTTGTCCCAAACACAGAGTTCAGGGGTTAATAAGAGATCTATATAAAGATAATATTGGACAGAAAAGCTAACCTCTGTCTAAAGTGTTAGGAATTTTCCTAATTAGGGGCTCAAGGCACAGTTGATTGAACTCAGAACTTCCCTTCAAAAATAAGCTTCCCAAAGCTGAAAAAGAGGGAACCAAAAGTGCATTGAAAGCCATTATATTCCCCATCTGCAATTACTGGCTTGAACTATATGCTAGTTATTATAATAAGACAGTGCTACAATTTGGGAATATTCTTGGAGCAGCAGACCTTAGAGTAGCAGGTCTCTAGCAAGCAGAAGACCTTGGAGAACAAGTTTCCAGGGTCAGGTGCAATGAAGCCAGCACCAAGAGTAAGTCATTCATTCTTCCATCCTGAAAAGGACCTCTCAGTCTCTGAACAGAAGTGGTCACCACTACAATGATTTCAAGCAAACATGACAGACTGATAGAACAAGAGAAACAGGACATATACCTACCAGAGAAGAAGAAATTTTGCTTCCAAATTATTCCTGATAGCAACTGCCTTTACCAAGTTGTCAGTCAGTCAGTCTATGGGTACCAGAATATGTACCAGGACCTTCAGGAAAACGCTGTCAACTACATGAAAAGGAACCATGGCTTCTTCAGATTCCTCATTGAGGATGATGTAGAGATCTTTCTTTCCAAAGCAGCCCAGGATAAAACATGGGTTGGATACCCAGAAATATTGGCCCTAGGGGATATTCTCGCGATCAACATTCATTTTACCTTGGGAGGCAGTCTAGGGAATCCCACTATAACTATAAGCCTTCATTTTTTTGGATCCAGAGGACTCAGGCAGGAAAAGTATTTGGCTAAGCTGGTTCAGTTATGGGCACTATTCCTCCTAAACCAGAGAATGACATTTGTTACAAAAAAGTAGAAACCAGAAGAAAAAAGAAGAAAAGACACACTCTGTCTGCTAGATCTTTTGTCCAGAAAGAACTTAGCTCACCAAATCCCAAAGAATGAGACTGTGGATACCATATACTTCTGCTTGCACACACACACACACACACACACACACACACACACACACAGCTTAAAGTAGAAATATCTCAAATTCATCAGAGCAACAATTGTAAAAGTATGATAGCTTTCTGAAAGAAATTGTAATGTAATTTGGAGAAAATTCTGTACCATCAAAAATTTGCATCTTTGTGAGAATGTTAAGAGGTTATTTTCATTTATGTACTATTAAAGCAAGAAACAAATGACAATATGAACATTGGGTAAAAAGTGGAATGAAATCTGTGATAAGAGTTTGGAACATTGCAAAAAGAGTTTATAAATTTCTAAACAGCTGTAATTGATGATTAAAAAATATATGAATTTTTATTTTTATCAAAGTATGCATTCTGGATAAAAATTATTTCATGAAAACAACAACAACAAAAGAAGCCTCTATCATGAAAATTAAAGAAGAGAATGGAAAAGATAAAATAAAATGAAACACCTGTAGACAGTATAAAATACCTAGGAGTACATTTGCCAAGACAAACCCAGAAACTATTTAACATAAATGCAAAAACACTTTTCACATAGATAAAGTCTGACCTACACAATTTGAAAAATATTAAATATCCATCAATATGTCAAGCCAATGTAATAAAAATTATAATCCTACCTAAATTAATTTACCTCTTCAATACTCTATTTCTTAGTCAGTATCAAATTATTTTGGTAATTGCCACTTTAGAATATGGTTTAAAATCTGGACAGCTAGGCCTCCTTCCTACATATTTTTTTTCATTAATTTCTTTGATATTCTTTACCTTTTGATCTTCCATATGAATGTTGTTGTCAATTTTTCCTAGTTTTTGGAATAGGTTAGCAAATCAACACACAGTACTTAATGGCATGGTAACCTTATCTCTGATAAAACAAAAGATCCAGGCTATTGGGGGAAGGACCCCACCATTTTAACAAAAACTACTGGGAATACTGGAAAACACCATTCATCAAGAAAAAGTAAAAATGCATAGGTGATCTAGAAATAAAGCAGGACACCATAAACAAATTAGGGATCAAAGCAAAGTTTACATGTCAGGCTTATGAATAGAGGAAGAAATTATGACCAAATAAGACCTAGATAATATTTAGATGAATGAAATAAATACTTTTAAGTGCTTTAAATTAAATGGAGGGGGGAACACCTGGGTAATTCAGTGTATTGAGATGAGAGGTCCTAGGTTCAAATATGGTCTCAGACACTTGCCCTTACCATGCTTCTGCCTTGGAACCAATACACAGTATTGATTCCAAGATGGAAGGTAAGGGTTTTAAAAAATAATAAAATAAATAAGTTAAATTGGCTTTGCATCAACAAAATCAACCAAGACTAGAAAGGAAACAAAGTGTAGGAATATATTTATAGCAAATATCTTTGACAAAGGCTTCATTTCTCAAATAAAGAGAACAGAATCAAATAATAATATAAAGCATTCTACATTGATAAATAGTCAAAGGATGTGAACAAGTAATTCTCAGGTGGAGAAATTGTAATTATCTGTAGTCATAAGAAAAAAAATAATTTCACTATTGATTAGAAAAATGGAAATTAAAACAACTGAGATACCACCTCACACCTATCAGAATGGCTAATATGATCAAAAAGTAAAATAATGAATGCTTGAATGGATGTGGAAAAATTGGGACACTAATACTGGAGAAACTGTGAACTTATTCAAATGCTCTGGAGAAAAATCTGGAACCAGGCCCAAAAGGCTATTAAACTAAGCATACCATTTGACTCAGCAATACCACTACTGGGTTCGTATCCCAAAGAGATCACATATGGGGGGAAAGAATTTACTGCACAAAAAATATTTTCAGCTGTTTTTCTTTGTAGTGGCAAAGAACTAGAAAATTAGGGGGTGTCCATCATTTGAAAAATGTATAACCAAGTTCTGGTATATAATTGTAATGGGATAATATTGTGCCATAAGAACTAATAAACAGAATGAATTCAGAATTTGGGCAGACTCATGAAGTGATACAAAGTGAAGTGAGCAGATACAAGAGAATGTTATATAAAGTAACAGAAATATTGTATGATGATCAATGGTGAAAAATCAAACTATTACCAACAAAAGAAGCTCCTAAGGTAACTCCAATGGACTCATGATGAAAAAATCAAATGCTATCTATAGATGAGGAAGAAACTGTTAGAATCTGATTGCAGATGAAAGCATGCTATTTTTAAACTTTATTTCCTTCATGAGCTTTTAACTGTATCTGTGATATGTCTTTACTCTTAACATGGGTAATATGGGAATATTTATTGCATGAAAGCACTGATATGACCTATAAAAGACCATTACCACCTCAGGGAGGGAGGAAAAGAATCTGAATCACGAAATGTCAGAAAACAATTGTAAAAAAAAAGTTTCTACATGCAATTGGAAAAGAAAGAAAAACATAATAATTTTGAAGAGAGAGATAGAAAGAGTCAGATAGAGAAAGACAAAGAAAGAGAGAAATAGTTAAATAGAGACCCAGAGAAGTTAAATAACTTTTCCAGAGTTATAGCCTACAATTAAGTAAGAGCTAGAATTTGAATCATTGTTCACTTTTCATTACACCATGTGCCAGCATGCAGCATGATGTAATGAAAAGCAGAGAACAAAGATTCAAATGCTAATTCTTGCATAATTTTTTGAAATTTTTATTTCATTAGTCAATTTAGAAAATTATTCCTTGGTTACAAGAATCATATTCTTTCCCTTCCCCCTAACCCTACTGTTCCCGTAGCTGACCCACAATTCCACTGGGTTTTATATATGTCCTTGATGAGAACCCATTTCCATGTTGTTGATGTTTGCACTAGGATGATCATCTAGAGTCTACATCCCCAATCATATCCCCTCCACCCATGTAATCAAGCAGTTGTTTTTCTTCTGTGTTTCTACTCCCACAAATTTAACTCTGAATGTGGATAGTGTTCTTTCTCATAAGTCCGTCAGAATTGTCCTGGATCACTGCATTGCCACTAATGGAGAAATCCATTACATTCGATTGTACCACATTGTATCAGTCTCTGTGTACAACGTTTTCCTGGTTCTGCATCTTTCTCTCTGCATCACTTCCTGTTGGCTGATCCAGTCTCCATGGAATTCCTCCAGTTTATTATTCCTTTGAGCACAATAATATTCCATCACCAACATATACCACAATTTGTTCAGTCATTCCCTAATTGAAGGGCATGCCCTCATTTTCCAATGTTTTTGCCACCACAAACAGCAAGGCTATGAATATTCTTGAACAAGTCTTTTTCCTTATTATCTCTTTGGGGTACAAACCCAGAAGTGCTATGGCTGGATCAAAGGGCAGACAGTCTTTTAGCACCTTTTGGGCATAGTTCCAAATTGCCATCTGGAATGGTTGGGTCAATTCACAACTCCACCAGCAATGCATTAATGTCCCAACTATGCCACATGCCCTCCAGCATTCATTACTTTCCTTTGCTGTCATGTTAGCCAATCTGCTAGGTGTGAGGTGATACTTTAGAGTTTTGATTTACATCTTTCTGATTATAAGAGATTTAGAACATTCATTATGTGCTAATTAATAGTTTAGATTTCTTTATCTAAAAATTGCCTATTCATATCCCTTTGCCCCTTTATAAATTGGAGAATGGCTTAATTTTCTCATACAATTGATTTAGCTCCTTATAAATTCGAGTAATTAGACCTCTGTCAGAAGTTTGTGTTATGAAAAAATTTTCCCAATTTGCTTTTTCCCTTCTAATTTTGGTTGCATTGGTTTTGTTT
The DNA here is from genome assembly GCF_027887165.1 of Monodelphis domestica. Lineage (NCBI taxonomy): Eukaryota > Metazoa > Chordata > Mammalia > Didelphimorphia > Didelphidae > Monodelphis > Monodelphis domestica. Next base: position 38,461,888 of record NC_077232.1, read on the forward strand.
GTACAAAACCTTTTTAATTTAATGAAATCAAAACTATTTATTTTATATTTTGTGATTTTTTCTAACTCTTGCTTGGTCTTAAAATTATTTTTCCTTTCCCAAAGATGTGACATGTATACTATTCTGTGTTCACCAAATTTCCTTAGAGTTTCCTATTTATTCAGGTCATTCACCCATTCTGAGTTTATCTAGGAATAGGGTGTGAGATATTGATCCAATCCCAATCTCTCCCATATTACCTTCCAATTTTCCCAGCAATTTTCATCAAATAGTGGATTTTGGTCCCAAAAGCTGGAGTCTTTGGGATTATTATAGACTGTCTTGCTGAGGTCACGTACCCCAAGTCTATTCCACTCATCCTCCTTTCTGTATCTTAGCCAATACCAAATTGTTTTGATGACTACTGCTTTTTTAGTACAATTTGAGATCTGATACTGAAAGGCCTCCTTCCTTCACATTTTAAAGTTATTTCCCTGGATATCTTTGATCCTTTGTTCTTCCAAATGAACTTTGTTATGTTTTTTTCTAATTCAGAAAAAAAAGGTTTTTGGTAGATCTATGGGTATGGCATTAAATAAGTAAATAAGTTTGAGCAGGATGGTCATTTTTATTATGTTAGCTTGTCCTACCATTGAGCAGTTAATGTTTTTCCAATTGTTTAGGTTTAGTTTTAAGTATGTGGAAAGTGTTTTGTAGTTGTATTCATATAGTTCCTGTGTTTGTCTTGGCAGATAGATTACTAAATATTTTATATTGTCTAGGGTTATTTTAAATGGAATTCCTCTTTATATTTCTTGTTGCTGAGATTTGTTAGAGATATATAGAAATGCTGATGACTTATGGGGGTTTATTTTGTATCCTACAATTTTGCTAAAGTTGTTGATTATTTCCAATAGCTTTTTAGTTTATTCTCTAGGATTCTTTAAGTAGACCATCATATCATCTGCAAAGAGTGATAGCTTGGTCTCCTCGTTGCCAATTTTAATACCTTCAGTTTCTTTTTCTTCTCTAATAGCTACTGCTAGTGTTTCTAGTACAATGTTAAATAATAGAGGTGATAATGGGCATCCTTGTTTCACTCCTGAACTTATTGGCAATGCATCTAGTTTATCCACATTGAAGATGATGTTTGCTGATGGTTTTAGATATATGTTGTTTATTATTTTTAGGAAAGGCCCTTCTATTCCTATAGTTTCTAATGTTTTCAGTAGGAATGTGTGTTGTATTTTGTGCATCTGTTGAGAAAAATCATGTGATTTTTTGGGGGGTTTGCTTGTTTATATGTTCAATTATGTGGATGGTTTTCATTTCACTTTCAAATTTTTTTGACATGCATGTCCAATTCATTGACCTCTGCCCTTCCTAATTTGTTAATATATGAACTCAAAGATATATAGTTCCCCCTTAGTACTTCTTTGGCTGCATCCCAAAGATTTTGAAAGGATGTCTCATCATTGTCATTTTCTTCAATGACGTTATTAATTGTTTCTATGATTTGTTCTTTAAGCGGTTCTGGAGAATCACATTGTTTAATATCCAATTAATTTTTGAATTGGTTCTCCATTTACTCTTACTGATTATTTTTATTGTCTTATGATCTAAAAAGATTGCATTTATTATTTCTGCTTTTCTGCAATTTTTCCATGTTTTGATGCCCTAGTACTTGGTCAATCTTTGTGAATGTACCATGTGCTGCTAAAAAGAAGGTGTATTCCTTTTTGTCCCTATTTATTTTTCTCCATATATCTATTAACTCTAATTCTTCAAAGATTTTATTCACATCTCTCACCTCTTTCTTATTTATTTTTTCATTTGATTTATCTAGATTTGATAGTGGTAAGTTCAGGTCTCCCACTAGTATAGTTTTACTATCTATTTCCTCCTTCAACTCCACTTGTTTCTCCTTTAGAAATTTGGATTCTATACCATGTGGGGCATACATGTTGAGTACTGATATTTCCTCATTGTCTATACTGCCTTTCATCAGGATGTTTTACCTTCCCTATCCCTTTATTCAGATCTATTTTTACTATAGCTTTGTCAGATATCATGATTGCAACTCCTGCCTTCTTTCTCATCTTTGAGGCCCAATAGAGTTTGCTCCAACCTTTAATTCTAACTTTGTTAGTGTCTACTCACCTCATGTGTGTTTCTTGTAGACAACATATGGTAGGATTTTGGTTTCTAATCTACTCTGCTATTTGTTTTCATTTTATGGGTGAGTTCATCCCATTCACCTTCAAAGTTATGATTGCCATTTGTGTATTACCCAGCATTTTGATAACATCTCTTACTTCTGTCCTTTCTTCTTTTGCTATATCCTTTTAAACCAGTGGTTCACTTTTAATCAGTCCCCCTAATCTCCACCCTTAATATGCTTTCATTTCTTCACCCTCCCTTTTTTCCCTTCTTATTATTTTTAAGGTTTTAAAGTTCCCTTCCCCCTCTTTTTCCCTTCCTTTTTGTACTCCCCACTCCCCAACCCACCCCTTAGTTTTCCCTTCTCCCATTTCCTGTAGGGTAAGCTAGAATTCGATACCCCAATGGATCTAGATGCTCTTCCCTCTCAGAACTGATTTCACTGAGAGTAAGGTTTAAGTATTATCTATTAGCACTCTCTTCCTCTCCTTCTTATAAAAGTATTCTTCCACCTTCCCTTCCCATGTGCCTCTTTATGTGGTATAGATTATCCTATTTATCTTATTTCTTCAAATTTCTCTTAGTGCCATCTTCAATCCCCCCTTATCTTTTTTTGCATATTATCTTATATCACTTATTATCCCAATCTCTTCCTGTGAATGATTCTTCTAATTATTATAATAGTGAATACAATTTTTGAGAGTTACAAATAACATCTTCCCATATGTTAACATAAACAATTTGATCTTATTGAAGCCCCTAAATAAGAAAGTTTGAATAAAAAAAAGTCCCCTTTCCCATCTCATTCTTATTTACCTTTTCATGCTTCTCTTGATTTTTGTGTTTAAATATCAAACTTTTTGACTTAATTCTTGTCTTTTCTTTACAAATACTTGGAAATCTTCTATTTAGTTGAGTGCCCATACTTTGCCCTGAAAGTATATAGTCAGGTTTGATGGGTAGGTGATCTTTGGTGGAAAACCCAATTCTCTTGCTTTTCTGAATAAAATATTCTAAACCTTGAGGTCCTTTAATGTGGAAGCTGACAGATCTTGTGTAATCCTGATCAGTGCTCCTTAATATCTTAATTGTCTCATTTTGGCTTGTAAAATTTTCTCCTTAGCTTGGAAGTTCTTGAAGTTGACAATTATATTCCTGGGAATAGCCTTTGACAATTTAGTATAGAGGGTGTTCTATGAACTCTTTTAATGTCTATTTTGCCCCCTAGTTGAAAAACATTAGGGCAGTTTTCTTCGATAATTTCGTTTAGTATGATGTCAAGATTTCTGTTTGTTTCTGGGTCTTCAGGTAGACCAATGATTCTCAAATTGTCTCTTTGTGATTGGTTTTCCTGAAACATCATCTTGTCAGTGATATCTTTTATGTTTTCTTCTATTTTGTCAGTCTTTTGATTTTGCTTTATGAATTCTTGCTGTTTTGCAAAATCATTGGTTTCCAATTGCCCAATTCTGGTCTTTAAGGCATGGTTTTCTGCTATAAACTTTTGATTTTCCTCTTCAGTTTGTTCAATCCTGCTTTTTGTGGCTTCCTGCTATTTCTCCAGGTGGGGATTCTTGTCCATTAAACTGCTATTTTCTTTTTTAATTATTTCCCACTTTTCTTGCCAGAAGGCTTCCATCTTTTTGGTAAGCTACAATTTAAATTCTTCAAGTTCTTGTGGCCAATTTCCATTTTTGGTAGGTTTTGGCACATTTATTTATATTTCCTCATCAGCTATTTACTGGATTTTTCCTCTGTTAAAATTATCCAGGGTCAACCTATTCCTCTTGTTTTTCTTGCTGTTGGGAAGTTGTTCCTGAGCACTGTTTGCCATCACTATGGTGTTTTTTCCTTTCCTTTCCAGTCAGAAATATGAGTGAGGAATGCAGAGTCTCTGTGTTTGGAGCTAAGGAGGGAGGATTTTGATTGACGTCAGCTCCCGCGTCTCTGCAGCTTCTTCTGTTTGCCTTACTCTGCGCTATCTCCCCACAGCCACTCATGATCTGCTCTCTTCAACCTGCTAGGGTTTCAGGTTTAGCTGCTCTCAGGGGTAGGTCTTTAGTGGTCTTAGTCAGCTGTCAAGGACCTAGAGATGCCCTTCACTCACTCTAGAGGTTCCCCTCTCTCACTCACTGATTTTAGTGCATGCTAGTTCTGACTCTGGCTGCTTAGGTGTGGTGGAGGAGGGTGGATCAGTTCATGTTTTGGTGGAAGCTTTTTTACCCCCTTATGGTGTGGAAATGCCCAAATTCCACGTAACTTCAATTCTGCACCCTACTGTAAGAGGCCCTTTCTTCATATGAATTTTTATTTTACCTTTTGAGCTAGTCTATATCAATATGTGTTGAGGAGAGGAAGAGTCCTGTGTCTAGAGTGCCATCATATTTACCTGGAAGTGTCTTGCATAATTTTAATGGCTGTTATATTCTAGGTACATGTGCAAGACACTGTAAATAAAAAGGTGAAAAGGAAACAGTCCCTGTTTCAGGGAATCAGAAAACTGATTCATGGATAGGTAGATAGGTAGATAGATAGATAGATAGATAGATAGATAGATAGATAGATAGATGTAGCTATTGACAGATAGAGGTAGAAATATTATATGTACATATGTCTATACAGAAACAAAGATATACATATTTCACAATAGATGATAGCTTGATATATAATGTGGATATAAACACAAAACAAATACAATATTACATTGAAAAGGCAATGTAATTTTTAGTGGGTAGGGGTAGGATAGAGTAGAAATAACTGAGGTATCAGACTGAGGTAAAGTTGAATCTGAGTTAAACTTACCTGGAAGTACCAATTCTTAAAAAAATGGAGGGGATGCAAGAGAGCATCAGATACATAAGAGATGATCTGTATGGAGGCATAGAGATGGGAAATTAATTATGGGTAAGGGAAAGAAAGTAGGGCATTTTGAGCAGATCATAGTGTATGTAAAGGTGAGTAATGTGTCATGGACAATTAAAGGATGTAAAGGACTTCAAAGGCCAAGTATTTGATATGATAGACAACAACCTCTGAAAGTGAATAATCAGAACAATGACATGACCAAAGATATACTTTAGGGGTAGTGCCTTTAGACTATCACATCACATTTGTTTCAGGAATTCTCAAATTAAAAAACTTATTTTGTTTAGTAGAACTGTATTTTAAATAAGGAGTCCTGCTAACACTTTTTTAAAAATTTTCCAAATTCACAGGACTAATATCAGAGCCAACATTCCCTTTCATCTTGAAATTGTTTATCACTGAGTCAACATCATATTTTTTCTTCTATAAGACAGTTTTACAGAGGCTTAAAACTGGATGTCACTAAATGAAAGTGATACACGATTCATCAGAAAACTGCAAAAGCCTACCTCCAAACTCCATTTTAAATAAATAGAGCTTACAGCCCCTTAGTGAGATGAATAAGCTTTTTGCTTTATTGGCTTTTGACAAAGTTGTAGATACAAACCAGGATTGGCTGACACAGCAGATTTTTTGCAGTTTAGTAGTCCAGAGATATTATATTATACTTGATAAAATACACGTGCACATTCTAATATTCCTTTATGAAATTAAATATGCCCTGTAATTCTCAATAAAACACCTAGAAGGTACAGTTTTGTGCTAAGAATTTGTAAAAATGATCTTGCCTTCCTCTACCTACTTGAATCATTTCAGCTCTTTCCCCTTTACAGATTAAGATGGTTCAGGCAGAAAGAGAGGTTCTGAATTTAACAAGTAGTAGTTTTTTTCCCCCTTCACTTTGCTCCAGCCTATTTCTCAAGACTTATTACACATTATTCTCCATTAATTTTCTCTATATTCTAGCCAAAGTAGTTTACTCATTGTTCCCTGAATTTGGCACTCTGTCTGCTATCTCCAGTCTTTCCTTTATGCCTACCATTATTCTAGCTTCAAATTTTTATGTCTTAGACTTCTTAGCTTTCTTAAAGAGTCAGGTGGGAATACTTTTCTGATACTGATGACTTGTTTGTACCCACTTACCCCCCCAAAAAAAATCCCTAGAATGTACATGCATAAGAACATATTACTTCTGATAGTATCTTAAGGTTAGGATATCTTTACTGAATCAGTCAATCAAAGGCATTAATCTAATAGAAGCCATATCCTACTCTATGGATACCTAGAATTTGAGTAGCCGGTTGCCTAGAGAAAAGTGAAGTTCTAGCTAAATCCTTTCAAGGGAATTGCTTGAAAGCATGGAGGGTAGGAAAAAAAAAATTCACCTTGTCCTCTCCTCCAACACTTCTTATACTAGAGAATTACCTTTTGAACTTCAATAAGATTTGGACTTTTCATTAGTGTCCCATTAGTATCCCTAGACAGTTCTGTCTCCATTCAATCTCTGCATAGGGAGGCAAGGACAAATTAGATACATAAAAGAAGAGCAGCTTTAGGACTCTAAAAGAATACTGATAGAAAGCTTAGCCAAACTGAAAGGAAACGTTATGAGGGCATTTTGAAGGGGAGGAAAGGACTTCTAGCAATATTTAGTTACTCTTTTTACCATGCCTATCCTAACGATGAGCCTACTTTCCTTTGTAAGTATTCATGGATACATAAGTATCTATTTGTGAAGATTTGGGGTGTTTTGTATGCTGGTTCTGTGTATATTCTTTTAATGTATATACCCTTTTCTGAAAGTTAACTGACTGCTATAATAATTGATCTTAAATGATAAGTATTTGGAAGATGGACTCCACCGCAGGTTCATGAAATATAATACTAGAAAAAGCATGTCAAGTACTTCAAGTTCCAAAATGTAAGATTTAAATTGATATCTAATCACTCCAAGTATTATATTCTATATAAATTTTATATAGTATTACATAATATTATAGTATAGTATATATAATATTATTTATATATTTAATATATATTTATGTAATACATTTTATTTATTAGTAATCACTTGAAGTAGAGGAAATAAAAAGACAAAACTAAAGCTTGGGTTTTATATAATAAAAGATTATATAATATATATAATATAAAAGATTATATAATAAAAGATAAGTTTTTCCCAACTGTGTTAGCAGGAAAAGAGAGTCCAAGAGGTCGGGGTTACAGGAACTATCTCCAAAAGGTAAGAACGTAATATGAGGACAAAAGTGGGATTCTGGGAAATGAAGTCCTAGAGTACAAAATTCTAATGACACACCTAGGATCCTTAAGCAAGATGGAGTAACCACCCTCTGTATCAAACTGGCCAGTCGAACTGTATTTTGAGAGAATAGTTCTGAAAATGATGCTATAAATGAATAAACATGAAAAATGCAGTGAATGAATAAATACTTACTGAGTATTTACAAAGTGTCAGGCACTACACTAAGCATGGAGAATACAAAGAAAAAGAAAAAAAGTAATCCCTGGCTCCCAAGGAGGTTATATTTGAGGAGAGGGGAAAAAGGGAGTTTAAATATGTACATGGATAAATATATTCAAGATAAAGGCAGAGTAAATGGATAGTAACTCTAGAGATAAACACACTAACTCCTACAGGAATCAGGAAAAGGTCTTGAGATTGTCTATATGAACTACACATTGAGAAAAGTCAAGGGTCCCAAGAAGCAGATGTGAGGCATACATAATCGAGGATGGAAAGAGATAGCATTAATTATGTGGGGGCTCAGATAAGGCTTCACAGAGCATATAAGTTGGACTTTAAAGGTAGTCAGGGATCCAAAGAGTCTGAAGTGAGGAAGAAGAATATTCCTTGCATGAATGAAAACCTGGACAAAAGCACAGAGGTGTTAGATGAAATGTACCATATGAGGGACATCAACTAGGTCAAGTTGGTCAGACCTTAGAAAAAGATGATTTACTATACAGTTCTAGATGCTCCATGAAATCTGCCCATCCAAACCTATCAATACTTCAATTTCCAATTTAAAATTCCAACTGCTTCTTGATTTTGTACATCACTATAGATCATCACCATAGTGATCTTTTCTATTTCTGAAAACTTATTAAATGTATTATTTATATGCACAACTCATATTTTATAAGCCTTATCTCTAGAATAGACAGAGATAGATATATAGATATCCATATACATGTATAAAGATAAATATATGTTTGTGTATTGATCTATATGTCCACATATATAGATCCTTATACCCACATAGCTATATCTATTTCCATATCTAAAGAGGTAGATCCCACCTAACAACCTTGTAAAAACTCCTTCTCTACATGCTATATGGTTGAAATCAAGTTTGTTTTTCTGTTTTTGTTTTGTTTTGCATCTCTTTGGCTATTCAGGTTAGAGGAAATCAACTTAAATATCTATACAGAAAGAATATTATAAGCTCTTGTTCCCAGACCCATTGGCTTGTATAAACTAAATGTTTTAGTGTTTGTCTAATTGAATTAAGATAAGAATGAATTGTGATAAAAAATAAGCCACTTTTGGCTTAAAATATCCATCATTTCTTCAATAATTAATTAATAAATAAAATTTATTTAAATAGTTTATGATATTATTTTCTATTTGTGATGCTACAGTCTTCATATCAGCAACAAGTTGGTATAGTGAATAAAATTCTGGAACTAGAGTCAGCAAGACGAGTGTGAAATTCTTCTAGACATTAAACTGTGCATTTATGATCATGGTCAAATCATTTAACCTCACTCAGCCTCAGTTTATCCATCTGTTAAATAGGGATAGAAGTAGTACTTACCTTCCAGTACTACTGTGAGGATAGAATGAAATAATACGTGTAAAATTCCTTGCACATCATAATGTGCTATATGACTATAAGGTACTAACTAGTCTTACTAGTAGCAGCAAAGGGCAGCTAAGTGGCTCAATGAATAACGAGTTGGCTCTAGAATTAGGAAGACATCTCCTCATTTGAAGTTTGGCCTCAGACGTTTACTAGCTGTGTCACTCTGGGCAAGTTACTTAACCCTATTTTCTTTCCTTTCCTCATTTGTAAAGAGATCTGGAAAAGGAAGTGGCCCATCATTCCATTGTATTTGCCAAGAAAACTCCAAATGAGGTCACAGCATTGGACATCTCTGAAAAATAACTGAACAACAAAAAATAAGTAATAGTCATATTTTTATTATTGTTATTAAAACTATTAGAAATTAAAATTAAACTCGAACTTTTGTCTCATGTGGGTAAAATTCTTATTTAAGTTGGGGAAATAGGGAAAATATTACCCAGTTTTGAACTTGGTTTAAAAATAGCCCAATGAAACGGGCAAACTACACACACACACACACACACACACAAACACACACACACACACAGAGTTGTTGGCTTTTTTTCCCCCTAAAGTTGTTTGGATTCCTAAAATTGTAAACGACTCACCAGAAGATATAGTCACTAAAATGTTTCTATCTCTGAAAGTTTTCTGAGGGTTTTTTTTAAGGTATTACAGGTTTCTACCATCATCTTTCGTTTCTGAAAGATTTATGAAAACAACCCATAACAATCTTAATAGGAGAAGCTCTATATGAGGGAGTTATTGAGTTCATGTCCTAGAATGCTATTTTTTTTCATGACAATATTCTTGCAGTGATTCTGGGTGACATGGATTATACTATTCTTCAAAGAATTAAAGTGGAGGGTTACCCAGAGGTCAGTGGAGAGGTGCACTGGGGGATGAGTCTGCTGCAACTCATTTCCAGCCCAGAATCACTCAAGGGAAACAGCCTAAACGCTGTCAGCCAAGAGATGTATAACCAGAGAAGATGATGAGTGAAAAGTGGTTGGCGATAGGGGATCGCCAATGGGCAGCCCATGTGTTCAGCTTGTATTCAAGCCATGACTTCATTACTATCATAAAGATGATCATAGCTCAGATTTATATAACATTTTATGGTTTTCCAGGTGTGTCTCATACAACAACTCACAATCTCCTGTCATTGAAACTAGACTAAGAACACCAGCACATTATATAGACTCCTTAGAGAGGGTCAATGGAATGGAAAAAGAAAAAGAACCTATGCTGAGAGCGCAGAGTGGACCTGATTTTTGACTCAATGGAAGCTATACCCATACCAGTGAAACTGCAGATCTCTCGAGGTATCAAAGAAGTATTAACTTGGCTTTTCATTGATTATCATCAGTGGTTTCAGGGGAATAAATACCTCTTTCCTTCCTTCCCTTGAAACCTTGATGAATCTAATTAGAACCTAAAAACAGTGTATCCTCATGTGCTAAATCTAAAGCTAACTCACAATCAAAAGCCATATACTCAAGATTAAGGAAAGCCATCGATGACTTTTCTGATATGATTTATCTATTAAGATAAATGAGTTATAGAGAGTTAGGTTAACGGTGAAGGACTAGATAAAGAGTTTAGCTTCTATTTGTAGAATTCAGGAAGATTCTCCCTTCTGGATCTACTCCAGGAAACAGGTCCTATTTTTTCTGGTTTGTTGCTGATTGTTGTCAAAGATTCATTGAGTTAATGAATGGTCGCTTCCTTTCTTTCTTGTATTTCCAAGGCTGGGCTTCATCAACTAGCCTTCCTCTTATAATTTTGAGAAATAATAACTATGATGAACTCAGGGAAACATGGAAAGACTTTAAAGAACTGATAGTGATATAAAGGAGCTATTAAATATAAACACACACATATCAATCTACTGTAAATTGAAAGAAAAAGAACAAATTGATACTCAATATTTAGAGAAATAAGATCTCTCTCCTCATTCAAGGCAGATGTCTGCATAAACAAATATTGAACATGGCATACATTGTCAGAATTTTTCAAGAAACTAATTTATATTTTATGTATTTTTCCCTTTCTTTGTTTCTTTAATTTTTAAAAGCACTTGCTTGTTTTTTTCCCCAGATATCTGGGTTTTCTTAGAAAATGTATCACTCAGAATTTAACAAAGATAATTCTTTCCTTCTGAGTAACAAACACTTTCTCCAAGGATGACACATAAAAGCATGCCTTTGGAAAGCATTTGAGTTATTATTTGGGCCAGCTTCTGTTCTGGCACAACTAGGCTATGAAATTTATTTATTTGGTAAATTATTGGCCTAGTCACTTAAGTACAGGCAGACCTGAGGTAGAAAATAATAAGAAAAACAACTGACTTTATTTTATCTTTCTGTTACTCTATTCTGTAATGGCTCCCTGGGGAAGTTCCTAATTCTTCCCCAGATCTTTGGAGTCTACTTTCTGTGAAAATTGCACTCAATTTTATTTTATATAATTCAAAAGCAAAATAAATGAACTGCAGCACAAGTGTTATACACTTCTGGCATTCAAATACATGTGACTGTGACCAAATAAAAGCCTATTATTTGTTAATTTTTGAAGCTATACAGAACATGAAAAAAGAATTATTTGAATTTCTTTCAAGGAAGTGACTTAACCAGTCATCTTTAACTTAGTATCCCTGCTTTCTTGATTCTCTGGACTTTACTATCATTCCCCAACTGCCTTCTTATTCTGGAAGACACAATTGTCCATCTTGTTCCATTGGTGAGTTCTTCCTAGAACATATTTGAAGAAGTGTCCAGGTAAGCCGTCCTTCCCTCCTTCTTGCCCCACCATACACCTGATTCTCCAGAATTTTTTAATCCATAAAAATATTAAATTTGTTCAGATTGTTGACAAAGGTAACATATAATTTTAATAAATGGTAATACCTTATCTCTACTGACATCCTATTTAATCGCAGAATCCTGGATATCGAAAAAGGAGCCATTTCCAAGTCCTCTCATTTGACAGAAGAGGATCACAAGGTTCAGAGAATATAAATGTCTCTTACCAAACATCACTCTTATAATATGAGGCAGAGGCAGGATCTGGCCATATGCCCTGAGGACCTGATTAAAGAGTTATTTAATTTTACCAGGTTTCTTTCTCATGGCATGGAAAATACCCAGTTTTTTAAGACCCTGAGGACACAACATAAGCTTTGGAGAATACTACCAAACTGAGATTTCAGGCAATGGTCTGGTGAAAGACTGTTCAAGGTTGCCAAGAGCTTCAGGTTCAAATGAGGTAAGACCTCAGGTATCCCTGCTTTAAAAGAGCCAGCAAAAAGACAATACACTCCATCATTAGGAAGCTTGGAATGAGGTAGCAGTTTGTTTCAGCCATCAGAGTTCATGAAGTCAGCCATTAATTATGTGAATGTCATTATGACATGTGTTGGTTAAGGGGGATTCACATTGATAAAATATGGCACCATTCATCTGATGATGTTTTAACACAACTTAGAGCCCAGGACTTTCAGAACTTTGAAAGAAATGTAAATGTATGAATAGGTAAATTGGGGGGGAATAGTACAATCCAGACTAACCTATTCATAATTTAAATAGGTAAACTCCAGCAAGTTATCCAATTTGATAAATGTTAAATGACTGTCACAGCACAAGCTCTCGGTACATCTCTGTGGGTCATTACAGGAAATTATATCCATCCCAAAGCTGCTCTTTAAAAGAGAGCGTCAGTGTTTTCCTCTGCCATAAATCTGTGTTCCTTTATCTCCCCAGAGCCCTAGTGCCCTTTTCCCCAGTCATCTCATGAGCCTTGTGTTATGTGAGTTAAACATACAGTAAATAAGGCTTATTGATTTGTGAATTATTAGAATGTCTTTACAAACATATGGAAAGAGACTGGGACATGCATCAACCTCATGCACACAAAATATTTTTCAGTTTCATTGACCCACTAGATTTTTAATCAAAACCAAAGGAAAAATATCTTAAATCTGAAGATTGCACAATTATTGAATAGTTATGTTTCTGCTTTCTCTCTCTTAAAATAATTTAATTTCAATCAAACAACAAACAATTATTAAAGAAGAAGAGAAATTTAAGAATATATTGAATGACCTAGAACAGTTTTGCGTCAATTAAGATTCTTGATCATTTTAGTGTTTTAAGCAACAATTACATTCTGGAAGAGGCTAAATGGTGTAATATATAGAGGAAACTTCTTGGAGTTGGGAAGACCTGAGCTCAGGTATCTTCTCTAATTTACACTTGGTTTAAATTCCTTGTAAAAAAGTTATTTAACTTCTGTTTTCTCTCTCTTACAGTAATTTAATTTCAATCAACCAACAAACATTTATTAAAGAAGAGAAATTTAAGAATATATTGAATAACCTAGAACAGTTTTGCATCAATTAAGATTCTTGGTCATTTTAGTGTTTTAAGGAACAATTACATTCTGGAAGAAGCTAAATAGTGAAATATATAGAGGAAACTTCTTGGAGTTGGGAAGACCTGAGCTCAGGTACCTTCTCTAATCTACACTTGGTAAAAGTTCCTTGTGAAGTTATTTAACTTCTAAGTCCCCGTGGCCCTTAGTCAGCTCTCTAAGACTAAACATTAACAACAACAAAAGATTCTGCTCTGCTCTGCTCTGGTAAAAGAACCCTCTTACCTGTACTAATAAAATAAGGCATCTTCCCTACAAAATTACCAGTAAGAGAGATAAAAGATACGGAAAAATATAACCTATTTTTAAGAGAACACATTCTATAGGAATATGCTGCTTCTATGTATTTTATATGTATTCATCAGTGTACCCACTGTATTCTCAATAGAATGTAAGCCCTTTGGAATCAGACACGATTTTTTGTTCGGTTGGTTTTTGTACCATCAGGACATACCCTTGATAAATGTTTGCTGAATTGAATTAATGCACAGTCACAAGTCCTGAACTGATACATGAGTTGTGATAAAAAATGAACCTGAAGCAATACCTAGAAGCAGTGATGTCTTGGTTAAACACTAGATGAAGTGAAAATGTTTGCTTGGTGTCCTTTTTTCCATGTGATACTACAATTCTTATGGCCTCACTTATCAGGCAGAATGTCTCCATGATAGAAGTCAGTGACTGAAAGGAGAGCACCATATTATAGCATTACCCCAAACTCACTCCAAGAGTTGACATGCCTGTGGTCCTTACCCTTCTCCATCTGTAAAATGTAGCTGATAACATTTACCTTGCTTGCCTCAGTGGTTCATTAAGAGAGATAATATGGGAGGCAGCTGGGTGGCTAAGTAGATTGAGAGTCAGGCCTAGAGATGGGAGATCCTGGGTTCAAATCTGACCTCAGACACTTCCTAGCTGTGTGACCCTGGGCAAGTCACTTAACCCCCATTGCCTAGCCTTTACCACTCTTCTGCCTTGGAATCAGTACACAGTATTGACTACAATATCGAAGGTGAAGGTTTAAAAAAAGAGAAGGAGAGATAATATGGGATAATGGGAAAGTTCTTTAAACTGCAACCAAAATAAATGTCAAATGTCATCATTTTTGCTTTAGTTCCTGGACCTACAATTTCATTGGCACAGGAACTACCAGTGAGGAAATTTCATCCACCAATGTAGATTAGCATTTCTTTTGCAACTTCAAATCTTAGAGAGTTATTAGGTACATAGAAAGGATAAATTATTTCCCCAATATCACCATCATTGTGTGTCAGAGTTAGGGCTTGAACTCAAGTTCTTCTAACTCCTCATGTTGGCTGTTTGGTTATTTAGCCACTACATGACATCATCTCTAAGTATTATCATTACTGCTAGGAATACAAAACGACAGTGACAGCACAAGCCACCCAGTGTAGCTGAAATAACAAGGTACCCTGAGGGAAAGAAAGGAGGCAGCATATGCCAAGCAAGTCTCACAACTTTGAACACCTTTTCCTTGAAGACTTTGATGGAAACATTCCAGGATGCTAAAGTCCGGAGCCTTTTGAGTGACAGTGTCTCAAAAATGATCAGACTTGCTTTTAGCTCAGCTCCAAAGCCTTCACTAAGGAAAGAAATCACTTGTGGAGAAAGGGATCACCTTCCTCACCTCCAACAAAAAAATATCAGCTGATCTACTGCCACTGAGAGGCACATAAGTCCCGAGAGGGACAATACCTTCCAGACTATTCCACTTGCTTTCAGGCCAGCCCCCTCAATGATCATATGGGGAAGCAACTCTTGCCGAAAAAAGATCAGGTATCCCCATCAACTTCCAAATGGATGTTACCGTATTATTAGAATTCTTCTCCCCAGGGACTCTTTTTCCCAGCCTCCAACTTACATATTTATGCTAATGTACTAACACAGGGAAGATATAAGTTTTGTGTAGCTCCTCCCCTGCTCTCTGCTCCTGGGAATGCAGCTGTGGCAGTTGGGTGAGTGCCAGGCAGGAGAACTTTACTCACAGGGCTTTCCTCAAGTTTTTACTTTTGTTCTTGTTTTTCTTCTACTTCAAGTGATTATTAATACAAATTATAAAATATAGTACTTGGAGTTATTGGATATTAATTTAAAGTTTACACTATCTAAAAGATATGCAAGCCACCCTCATTGAAATAACAAGGAACCTTGTGGGAGACAATGAACACAACATGTTCTATGTGTGTAAATAGAAATTTTATACCTCTGAACTACATTATCCAGAATCCCTTCCCCTTTGTCCAGATTGTGTCCTCACATTTGGCAAATAAGTTGTGTGTAACTCTGCCCTTCTCTCTCTCTCTCTTCTGTGGATGCTCTGTGCTCTTGCAGCCCCTGAATGTATAGTCCGGGAAGTCTCTTTCTTTACTAAGTCTGTTACTTTCCTTTTCCTTTAAGTTATTATTAATAAACTTTATAAAAATACAATACTTGGATTATTTGGATATTAATTTTTAATCTTACATATGAAAGTCAAGTCACTGCCAATACCTCAACCACAATCTCCCTTCAAATGCTAATGGAGATATCACAGGACCTTGAACCCAAGAGCCTTGGCAATTGTAATGATTCTAGGCCAATTCTCAAACCACCTTCCTCAGAGTATAATGATGCATTTTGGCAACAACTCCTACAAGTGTTATAGCCACGGCTACAGAAGATCCACGTTCTTGTCACCAAAATCCTTGGTACTATTAAATCATTCATCATCAGAAAATTATCTGATTTTATTATCTTAAATGACATCAAATAAGAAGCATTACCATCTTTCTTTCACTCTAGACTCTACACTCTAAAGACCATGACACATTTCCATCTGCTTCATATATGAATCCTTCCATATATGTTGTCTTCCTCATTAGAACATGATTTACCTGAGAGCAATGACTTGCTTGCTTTTCTATTTCTATTCCCAGAGTTTAGTGTATTGTTTGCATTCATTCAAATGGAACTCTCACTAATTCATAAAAATAATTATAAATAAAACTCTCTATTGGAGTACATATAATTATACCTCCTGTGCAAAAGCCCATTGTTTTTCAACTGGCCATGTGAGTGTTACAAAGAACTTCTTAAACCATGGAAAATATGACAGAGTATATTTCATATCCAACAGTTCATATTAATTACCTCTATATTATGGTCTTAGGTATTTTTGAATTATTAAAAGTAATAAATCATAGCTAAGGTAATTAGGTAATGCATAATGAAATTAAATTAAATTCAGCATCTTCCTATAGGCCTGCTAATTTTTACTTGAGTTATGCTGATCAACAAGGTGTCTTGAAATGTGGATTCCTGATTAATGATCTTGTTAATAAACTCATCTAAATGCATGCTCCTGGGCATCTTCTGAAGAAAAGACGATTTTTAGAAAGTGAGCAGATGAAAAAAAACCTTATGAATAATGGATGTATTTGTTCATTTCTATCTGCTGCCTTTTGCTTGTAATGATATGTTTTGATAGCTGTAAATAGCAGGGATTTGTGGATGAAAGATATCATTTACCTTAAGGTATTTTACCATTCTAGAGATTTGACATACTGTATCACATCACCCCAGTAGTAAAATCAGTAAATTCTGCTTGACCTTAACTTGTGAAATGGGAATAATAACATAAAGATTTTAACCCCCCCCCAGGGGATGATACACTTTCTGCAAGAAGTTGTATTAATGCACTTTAAAAGTGAGTTGGACTAGGAAGATGCTAAACTCTGTGACAAAGCAAGGTCATGGAATCACTAGCTCTGGATGACTAGCCTGAGGCGAGGGTCTGCCTGGAAAGAGCAAAGGGGCATGACCAGTCTAAGGCCCTTCCTGAAATTGCCTTGAAGAAGCAGGTGGGATGGGTAAGATTGTGTATGTAAGCAGAAAAAAAAAATACGCCAGGGAAAGAAAAGGTTAGGATGCAGACTTACACTTGTAAAAACCAAGGAGAAATAATCAGACGGGAGCAGGTTTAACAGAGATCCATTTGTACAGGCTTGCCCTCCTACATAGAAAACATTTTGCCTTCTCCTATGTCTCTTAGCATTCCTAAGTGCTTCATGCATTTCTATTGGGAAATCCTTCCTTCGTAAATGTTTTCTACCTATTTAAATAATTATATAAAATGCATCTTTTTTTTTTAGAACACACACACACACACACACACACACACACACACACACACACACACACACACACACACACCTTTGTATCACCAAGTAGCCAAGCAATGCAGTTGAAAACTCTGGATAAGACCAGAATTCCAATCCAGTGTCAGATATTTATGGTGTGATCCTACATGGCCAAGTCACTGCTCTTTTGTTTATTTCAATTTTTAAACCATAAAATGAGGCTGATAGCACCTACTTTGCAGGTTCCTGTGAGACTCACGTGAGATAGTCGTTGTAAAGCATAAGGTGGTACCTATTTTACGCATACCAGATGAACACTCTCCACATTCCATTCTAAACATTAAAATAATGCCTGAAACAAATTTTTGGAGTCGTGTGGAAAAGGCATGGAGAGAGAGAGGACTTGCAAGCCAGGTCATGCAAGAAACAAGGCTGGGGACCTGTCCGCCAATCAAGGAGAAGCTTCCAAAGGGAAGTTCCCTGGAGGAGGAGGCAGTTAAAGCTGACCAGGGGGAGAGGTGCTGATTCTGTCTCTCTGGGGGTGACTGACCAAGAAAGGAGACTTTGGCTCTCTGGGTTTTTCTGACCAAAAGGGAGGGAAGCCTGACTGTAGGCAGAAGAAGCTGAATTGATCCTACTAGCTTCTGTCCCAGGCTGAAGGACCCTGGGGGTGGGGGGGCTTCTGAAATTAGGCTGAGAGACGTTGGTGGCTTTGTGAAGAAGAAAAGAAGATTTTAAACAGTTCTCCTCCATCTCTCTGCCTGTCCTTGAGTCACACAGCTGTGACTGGACTGATTTCCCAAATCCTCAAATTCTCCCTATAGTTTAGGGAAACCCTCATCCCTCTCACATCAGTTCTCTATCCTGTTTTTTCCCGATAAACCCTTTACCTGAGAAAGAAAACAAGAGTATCTCCATAGTCCACTCGGGTGGGAGGGGCGAAGCCACAAGCTTCAGAAGAAACTGGGAGAGAGAGGCTGGAAGAAGGGAGGAAGTGAGGGAGTGTGTGGGATCTGGGAAGTGAAAGGAGGAGGAGGTTAGGAAATAGATTGATCCATTAGCTTCAATAGCGATCAGTAGGCAAACCCCAGAGCAGTCCCCTGTAGCAGCATCTCTCTCTAGTAAGGTAAAGTCTGCTCAGGTTTCTCTTTAGAAGTCCCTTCAATTGGGAAGTGTCGGCAGGAAAAGTGGGTAACCCTCAGGAGAAAGTCTTTATCCACCTTCTCTCTTCCACGTCTCAAGACCCTCCCGACAGTCTTCTCTCCTCCGGAAATTCACTCCTGGGGCCCCTCCCCCATCGAGGTGATCAATTTCATATACTCTTCAGTCTGGCACTTTTTCTCTAGTGCCCGCCTCTATCACCCTATCTCTCTCTCTCTCTCAGTATCTCTCAAAGTACATCTATCCCCAATGTAACTAGGCAACCCTCAAGTGTCTTTCTACCAGCAGCTCTCTCTAGTAAGCCAGAGTATCCAGTTACAGCAACCAGAAATAGTGTCACACAGATTACCCTTTCTATTACAGTAGCAGAACCCCAAAAAGTTTGGGGCGACACATTTTTTTCTGATCTAAGAAAACATCACCAGAAGTTTGTGTCATGAGGGAAGAGGCCTGTCAAGAGCTCCCATACATGTCATGATAGCAACAGATGCAGCAAAAGCCATGAAAACTCTCATTCCAGGTCAGAAACATCTTACAAGGGACCCTGGCTAGCACTTCTTTCAACTGACACTGTTGGTAACTATTACACATGTATGGTTCTAGGCCAGAATTCCAGTGCATTGTAGATCATTCATAAGCTGAGCAGGGGCCTTGATTGCAGTTCCAAGCCAAAGTAGAGGGCCAGGACTTGTGGTTTCAAGGGAACAGGGTTCCTTCCTTACTAAAGACCAGAGCTTAGATCAGGAAAGCAGTGACCACATCTTTAACAAGGGCATACCACTATGGAAGCATTAAAAACACCCATATCCCCAGACCTAATTCTGAAAACAGCAATGAGAAAAAAAGTTTGAAACTTGAAACAAGGAGATTACGACTATAACATAAATTTCAAAGTCAAAAGATAGATTGGAAAAATGAGAAAATACCAAATAAAAATTAATCTGACCATTAAAATTTACTATAGTGACAGTAAAAATGAAAACATAGAGAAAGACAACAATGGGAAAACAGGTACAAATAAACCCCATGCTCAAAAAAATCCTAATTGGACACAAGCCCAACAAGAATTCCTCTAAACTTAAATAAAATAATAAGAGCAGTAGAGGATAATTGGGGGGGAAATGAATGTTGTAAGAAAATTCCCCCCAAAAAGAGCTAACAACTTGGTAAGACACACACACACACACACACACACACACACACACACACACACAAATTGAAGGAAAGAATTGTACAAGATAGTACACTTGTCCAAAAGAAAAGTACAAGAGGCACAAAAATTTACTTAAGAACAGAACTCCTTAAAAAAGTAGAATAGGACAAATGGAAAAGTAGCTACACAAATTCACTGAAGAAAAGAACTTCCTAAGAAGCGCAATAAGTCAAATAATAATAGAGGAACAAAAGCCCACTGAACAAAATAATTTCTTAAAAATATAGAATTTCAAGATTAGAAGCTAATGACTTTAGAAGACATCAAAAACATGGAAAGACCTTTATGAACTGTGGCAAAGTGAAGTGAAAAGAACAATGAAATCACTCTACAGATTAACTGCAATGTTGTAAGGATAATCAACTGGGAAGACTGGGTATTCTGACCAATACAAATGATCTAAGATAATCCCAAGAACTCACAATGAAAAAAATGCTCATATCCAGAGAGAAAATTGATGGACTGCGTAGAAATCAAATTATGATTTATTAATTCTCTTTGTATCTCTCTTTTTTTAATATGGCTAATTTGGAAATATGTTTGGCATTATTTCACATGTAAAATATATTTCATATTGTTTCATATTGTGGTTAAGGGAGGGTATGCAACAATTTGAATTCCAAATTTAATAAGAAAAGAATTCTAAAAATAAATACAATTTAAAAAATAATTGTAAAGTACTTAACACAGTACCTGACATACAATAGGTACCTGATATTTGCTTGTAAGATTGGTTTTTATATAGAATTTTAGAGAATATTCCTTTTATGAAGGTATAGACTTAATGACCGACAATATCCCACTCTGTGCTTACATTCTTTTAGTGATTATATATAATTCCTGACTGAAAAAAGACTGAAGGTTAATTTAGTCAACACCTTCATCTTACATTTGGATAAACTGAGAATATGCCCATCTTTATTCTCTACATTCATTCCTTCAACTGTTTCCTTCATTTCTATTGCTTTATCTATTAATTCTATGTAGATTTTCCCCTAAATATCTTTATTTCTGACTTCTCTCCTGAGAAACATGATTTTTATGTCCAAAAGCCTACTATCTCTGATTGGATGTTCTGCCAATATCCAAAGATAACTCTTGTCAAAATTGGTATATTATTGTCCTTCCAAAACTTGACCCTCCTCATGACTTTCATATCTATATTAATGGAGTTACCATCCTATTAAACATGAAAATTATAAAACCTAATTTCACTTTTATTTCTCCTTCTATATCACATCAAATCTTCAATTAATTGTGTATTAAAATGTTTTTTTCTCTGAAATGCCTTTTGCCTCTTCCCTTTCTTTTTTTCTCCCATTGCCACCACTGTAGTTCAAATCTTTGTTAGCTCTGAACTAGATTACTGCATAGCCCTCTAGACTCTTGATTATACCTGTTCCAATATATCCTGAACATCTTGCCAGATTAATCTCTCTAATGCACTGCCCTGCCCATGTGACTCCACTGCTCAAAAATATTGTCTCACTATTGCCTGCTGAATCAAATCCAAACTATTCAGGCAGGAATTCAAGGTCTATATAAGATGGTCCCAATCCTTCCAAAGTCTTGTTATATCATTTCCATTGACATAGTCTATGTCGTGGAAAAACTGATCTGTTCATCATTTCACAAATGTGTCCTCTGATTTCATGCCTGTATGGAAAATTTCCCATACTATTTCTATCTGTTCATCAACGAACTCAAATGTTATCTCTTGTATAACACTGATTCCTCTCTGAAAGTCAGAATTGTCATTTTGTCCTAAGAATAATGTCTACAATTCTTTTGAATTATTATATCCTATTATCATTATAAGTACTTTACAGAATCATAGAATTTCAACATTAGAAATCACCTCATCCAGTTAAAATAACCACAAAAATCCTCTCTACAAATTCCTCAATAAGTCATTATTCATCCTCTGCATAGGTCAAAGTCCTTTCCATTGTTCAGCAAAGGGTTTCTGTCCTAAAGTAATCTTAAGAAGGGAAGAGAAGGAACCTCCCATGCCAATGGAGTTCCCATTCCAATAGACTATCAGTAAGAAATTTTCCAAGTGTGAAATATCCCAATGGTGAAATTTTCAACAATTATAAGTCTAAGGAAATTTGAGGTTTACATATCCAAAGTCAGGAAAAAACTTAAAAGTTTATTACAGTAGTGCAGGCTAGAGGTAAAGAAGTTCTGAGTGAACCAGAATGACATTTCCTGGGAAGAAGAGGGGCCATTTCTGAAAAAAAATATTGAGGAGGTGGAATCATTCTGAATTAGATGATATTAAATGTGGGAAGATAGAAGAGTCAAAGGAGAAAAAGAAGAAAGGGAGAAGAGATAGCAATGAGATTTCAACTTTTTTTGATTAACCAAGCAGATGAGGATGATGCTATCTATACTGACAGTAAAATTGGAAATAAGAACATATTTAGGGCTCATGACAAGGATTTGTTTTTGGACATTCTGAGTCAGAGGGTCAGAACCATGAAGTAGAGATTTCTATTAGGCACAGAGAAAAATGAGGCTTCCAAGAGTTATGTCCTGTAACATTTGTTCCCTCAACCCATTCTTCAAATGATTGTTTTTTTTTTAAATCCCACTCAGCATTTTGGCCACATATCTTTAGATCATGCTAAATATTTTTCTTAATAATTCAGCGTCCAGACATTAATGTAGTATTCCAGATATAGTCTGATGAATACAGAACATTGGAAGAATTTAACTTATTATCTATACAAAAATTCTATTAATGCAGTCTAGCTTGGTGATATATTAGAAATAGATACTGTGAGAGATATTTCTAGTTGTAATAATTGAGATACTCTGGCTGACTAGAAAGATACTAGGGGAAACCTCAGGGTGCCTAGTTATAATGAAGATAGAGATACTTCTGAGAGATATAGAGGGGACATTCTGTGGTTGCCCATTGATCACTACTGATGGCTAATAAATCAAGATATTTCCTACCATACACCCTTCACCTCCCAGTTTTCCACCCAAGCCCTCCTGCCTCCCTTCTACTCACCCCTGTTAGTCAGCCACCCTTCTATGTAACTCAAAGGTGAACTGTGAGGTTTAGAGAAGATACCTTTTCCCTCTTTCTCAGGTAAGGAGGTTTATTGGGAAAAACAGGACAAGGATGGAAATTGAGGCGAGAGGGATGAGGTTTTCCCTAATCTATAAGGAGGGTAGGGAGGACTTTAGGAAATATCAGTCCTGTCACAGCTCTGACACAAAGGTCTGTCAGGAGATGGAAGAACAACTGTTTAATCTTCTTTCTTCTTTCTTCAAACTCAAATCTCAAATATACAATCAGTTCTTCACACTGTAAGCCACCAACAAAAGTTAATTTCTTCTCAGCCTTAGCTTCAGAAGCCCACTCAATGGTCCTTCAGCCTAGGACAAAAGCTAACAGGGGATCAGTTCAGAGCTTCTTCCCCCTTCAGCCTGGCTTGACTCTCTAACTGATTTTCCTGGGAACATTCTATTTGGAAAGTTCTTTCTTGATTGACAGCTGAGGTCCTTTACTTTGTCTTGCATGCATGAAATTCTCTCTTCCTTCATGCGTCTTCCATAGTGACTAGCATTAAAGTCTCATTCTGAGTTCTCACTGTGGCACGAGGTGACTCAGAGTTTTTAAATTCACCTACTGGTTTTAAGACCTTTCTTAAGTCACTCAGTCTCTTATTGATCTAAACAATTCTCTAAGACCAAGCTGAAAAAAACTTGAATCTGTGAGGGAGTTTCCTTATCAGAGAGTTCACTATTGTCATGAAATAACCATTTTATTCCATATTCTAAATCATGAAAACCATATAATATTGTGGAAAGGTTGGGATTAGGATCTGGGAAAGTTTGCCTACCAGAAAGGTAATCTTTCCTTGAAATGATGAAATAGAATCATATTAGCTTCTTTATCCATCATATCACCCTGTTGACTCTTATTATAAGAAAACAATTATAGGCACATGCCTTTTTAATGTAACCTTTTTCATATATCTACTCACAACTCTATCAATCATTTTGTATGTTGATTTAATTTTAAACCAAGGGTAGAACTATCTATCTAGATAGCTACCACTACATCTAAATATCCATAGTATACATTCATAAATAATTTTAATTCCATTTTATAAATCAATAACCCATTGGTCTAGGTTTTTAAGATTTAATAACAACACATTTTAATGACTAATTCTGTCTTTTTGAAATAGCAATCCCTCACAGATTCTTAGCTTTCAAAATTCAGACAATATTTTTCCTATATATTCACATAAATCACTAATAAAAATGTTGAACAAAATGCCCAGATGGCATTCCATTAGAGATTTTTTCCAGATTGATTTAAATCAATTATTCACCATTCTTTGAGACCAGTAGTTCAACTAACTGCAAATATACCTACCTTTTTTTTTTATAAGCTAACATATGTCATCTTGTTTACAAGGCTATCCCAAGAGACTTTCCCAAATTCTTTGAAGAATTCCATTTCCACTCAGCTTATGGTATTCCCCAAGTAAATCTGTCTGCATGACATACCTTCCTTTTTAAACTACAAATGCCTCAGAGTCAGGAAACATGCCCTATTTATTTTTGCATCTGTAAAATATGTATACTCTACTTTGTTGGTCTTTCAAAAAAATGTTTTTTGAATAATTAATGTTGATAAAGATTATCCAGAAAGACCCTCTGAATAATTGAAGAGCTGGCATTATGATTCATCACATTTTTTTCATTTACATTTTGCTATAGTCTTATTCTTTGCAAACTAACAATATATCATCACCATATGTAAGGTACTATCTTTTAAAGGTATAATTCCATCAATATGGAGAAACTGGTTATTAAAATAATAACTGTGGAATAGAAAAAGAATTAAGCTGATCGAGGCTACATCACTATCTTTATCAAAGTAAAAAGTCTGATGACCAAATGGGAAAAAGGAATTATTTAGATTTAATAAAAACTGACAAAATCAAATAAAAAAACACTATGTTCATAATCTTGTAGCAGACTATATAGGCAAAAAAATATAAATAAAGGGAGCTGTGACAAAAATATAAGTGATTAAATCTGCTTGAAAGGACAAGAGGACTCCTTTTTATATAAAGATTTTTTTGTGATTTAAGGGGAATCAAAATAATTTTTCTCATTAAAAACTTAAGATATAAATACAAGAAAACAAAAAAAAAACAGTTTTCAAAGACAAAGCATATGGAAGAAAACATTTGTAAATTGATAAAGAGTTTAGACTTCATGGCAATGAGGTCCCAATAATCAATTAATTTTTTTTAAAGGGTAAAGTGAAAAATTAGGATTAGTACATTTTAGAAGCTCTGGGGTGATTAAATAAGAACTAGAAATTTACAATAGAAATTTGGATAATTTTACCACTTTTATAACAGATGAATCATGGAGTACAGAGAGACATTTATTAGGACTATGTAAACCATAGGCAGATATGACCTAAATATTTCTGTGTAGAATGGTCAAAAAAGTCAGAAGAGGAATGCCACAGCAGGAAAAGAGTCAAGTTTTATATATATATATAAAATACACATTTTAATTTATTTTTAAATTTTGGGTTTCAAATACTCTGCCTACCTCCAGCAACCCCCCACCAATTGAGAACTTAAGCAATAAAATACCAGTTATACATATGAAATCATACAAAACATATTTCTACATTAGGTATATTATAAAAAAAATACAAAGGAAAATATATACTTAAATTTACCCTCCAAGACTATTAGTTCTCTCTATGGAATAGATTGAATTTATCATTACAAGTCTTTCAGAAAGGTCTTGGGCCATTGTCTTCATCAGAGCAGCTAAATCACAAGTTGATCATCATTATAATGTTGTTTTTACTTGGCATAATATTTACTCACTTATTCTGATGTGAAATCAGATATTATATATGAGTCCTGGGAATTTTGTTTTTCTTGTGATCTCTTATATTTTATCCTCTAGATTCAACATATCAGGGCAGGGTTCTCATATTATTTCTTGGAATATCATATCCAGGCCCATCTTTTAGATCATGATATTCAACTAATATAATTCTTGAATTATCTCAGCTACATCTATTTATCATGTCAGTTGTTTATCAGTGATATATTTTATGTTTTCTTCTATTGATTTGATTCTTTTGACCCTGTTTTATTGTTTCTTGATCACATGAAATCATTAGTCTCCACTTGCTCAGTTCTAATTTTTAAGGAATTATTTTCTGCAGTAAGATTTTGTGCCATTTTTTTTTCATTTGATCAGTTCTGCTTTGTAAAAATTTCTTTTCTTCAGTGAGGCTTTGTGTCCCTTTTATTACTTGATCAATTCTGTTTTTTAAGATGTTATTTTCTTCAGGAATATTTTGTGCCTTTCTTGACCAAATAATTAATACTCTTCGTTATTTTCTTACTTTCATTCCTTTGCCTAATTTTCCCTTTACTATTCTTATCACTCTTTTTTGACACTTCTATGAATTGTCATTGAGTTTGTTCCCACTTTGATTTATTTTAGCTATTTTCATATTGTTATCTTAATCTCAGCATGTCTTGATCTTTCCTGCCGCTATAATGGTTTTTATGGTTAGGTTGTTGTTTTTATTGTCTTGTAATTTCTTCATTTGTTCAGTCTATTTCTTGACTTTGAATTTTGTTAGAGCTGGGATCTGTTTGTAGAGTCAGATCTATAAGTTTTATTACTTCCACAGTGGCATTATCCTAGAAAAGGAGTGACTTATGCCCTTCTAATCTGTGCTCTAGTCTTTACTCATGTAGGGTCCCTGCTCCCCTGAAGCTGTGAGCTCTAATGCTCCTCTCTACCCTGGAACCACAATCAGGTACCTTGCGCCTTTGTACCTGACCACAAAAGCTCTTCTCTGCCCCAGAACTTTAACATAGGACTGTATGTGGGCATTGTAGTTGACCAAAAGCACTCAGTCAGTATCAGCTCTTTCTAAGAAATTACCCAATCCCTTAATGTCTCTGAATAGTGAGAATTCCTGAAACAACTCTTACTGCCTGCATCATCACCACCTCTGAAGCCCATCACTGATGTGGCCACCCTATGAGGTTTAGGCAGGTTTCCATCCTTGTATGACAAACTTCTCCTACTGATCTAAGTTGGCTTGGGCTAGGGAAAATGTTTTATTCTGACCCTTTTTTTCCTCTGCCACTAAAGAATTGTGTGTGTGTGTGTGTGTGTGTGTGTGTGACAGAGAGAGAGAGACAGAGAGAGAGAGAGAAATGTGCAGAGAGAGAGACAGAGAGAGAAATATGAGAGAGACAGAGACAGAGATGAGAGACAGAGATGAAAGAGACAGAATGAGACAAATGGAGAAAGAAAGATGAAGAGAGAGACAGAGAGAAATATGAGAGAGAGGGACAGAGAGATGAGAGAGAAAGACAGATGGAGAAAGGGAGAAATGGAGAGAGAGAGACAGAGAGAGAAATATGAGAGAGTCAAGAGAGAGAAACAGAGACAGAGACAGATATGAGAGAGAAAGGGAGAGAGAGAGAGAGAGCGAAAGAGAGAAACAGAGACAGAGATGAGAGAGAGAGAGGAAGAGACAGATGGAGAGAGAGAAAGATGGAGAGAGAGAGAGAGAGAGAGAGAGAGAGAGAGAGAGAGAGAGAGAGAGAGAGAGAGAGAGAGAGATTCTCAAATGTTTATTATTTGTGGTCTAATGAACTTGGTAGTTCTCAAGTTTAAAGAGAAATACTACTCAATTGAAGAGCATAACACATTTTTAACTTCCAAAATTGAGGTTGATTATGAATTAAGACAGTTGTTAATGATTCATTATTTTAAGAAAAGAAAAGAATGATTTTTCCAGGTGCAGAGAAGAGTATTAGAAGGGGAGAAGTTAACAGAAAAAAATATTTATGCTGTGTAGATTTTCATGAAAGGTAAAATGCCATCTAAACCTGAGTCAAGTGTCGTGATTGACCCTAAGGACAAAGCTTGTCCTTGCCCATATTTTTCATTAGAAATTCTATTCTTTCTTACAGATATTGAGTGTATTAGTGAGACAACATGATCTAGGTTTTGTGTAGATTTTGAAGTATTTATTATTATTGCATTTAACTTATATGTGCACTTGTGGAGCTATGATTATTTCTTGCCACATAAATTAAGAAATACCTTCTTTCCCTCTCTTTCTCATCCTCTCTTTATCTCTTTGTCTTTCTGTCTGTTTGTCTCTGTCTCTGTCCCCTGCCCTCCTCCCCCATCTTGGTCTCTCTTCAGATGTCTCTCATCATTCATTTTTAGCATTCTTGAAACACTAAAATCAAGATATAATGTCTTCATTGTGAAGTGGGAAGTTTCCTATAACTAGAGAAACATCAGTGGAGACTCAAGAACTAGAGTATTAAGTTTAGTAGTGTATTCACCCACAATAGGATGCTCCTTTGGAAACCTCAAAGGGTTTGTTTGGGTGCACACATAAGTATTAAGAAAGTTGAACTGAACACACTGGTCCATAAAGTGGACATAAGTGTACACATACCCATTGTTGAGTTAGCTGTTGTTCTTCCTACTTGAAAGGACCAAAATGGCATCACTGGTACCTCTTTTGAATAGACTATGAATTGGGTTTAAGTGAGACGGAGCTGCATAAAGTTGTCCACTTCACTCTCTCTTCCAGAGTCATCAGTCCAGTGGCAAGACAATAATCAAGACAATTGGGGACTCCTCAGGATGCAGTGGATAAGCCTGGCACCTTCGATGTCGAACCAAGCTTGGAGTGCTTCCCAGTGCCTGTTTCACCTGCCTTCATGGCTGTGGACTGAATTGTCCTCAGGTGCACCTTCTCCAGGGGAAATCTTCACCTGCCTGGGACAAACACCCTCCAAACTCACCAATGGGTTTGAGGCCTCTCAGCTACACTAAATCTGGCTTAGCCCACCTGGCAAGATGGTTTACTCTCAGTGTGCCATGGCTCATGGGCAACTTTTTAGAACTACTGTTGAGAGGGGTGGCAGGTGATCATCAAAGGAGGAAAGCAGTTCAGGAAAAGGACTTGACAAGCCCTCGCAGCAGACATGCTAGCCTTCCCTTAATACCCCATATACCGCATATGTCTTGTATGAGATTTGAGGTGCTATGATACATGTGGCCCTATGCATGATATACACCCAAATGCACAAGGCATTTCATCTCCTGGCTCCAATCTTTATAGAGATTCTGTTTCCCATATCTGTAATATATCCTTCCTTACCTATGGCTCTTAGCTTCCTTCAGAATATGACTCAGTGGATCATTTTTACCAAATTACTTTCCTGATTCCCAACTTCTTAGGGTTCTCTCTTTATAGTGATTTTGCATTGAACTTTATATATGACTCTTGCATCTCCCCAGGAAAATATTAATTCTTTTTGTGGAAAGTTCTTTTTCTTTATTTTTATTCCCTAGCTCTTAATAAAGATCAATCCCATACCTCTATTACAACCCATTATTTCCTAAATATATGGACCATCAGGGATGTAAACCATCTGCCTGTGGTCAGTTTTCCTGACTCCACTGGACCACTATACATATTTCCTTGCACATAATAACTTAAAAGAAAAAAAAAATAGGGGGAAGGAAGGAAGGAAGGAAGGAAGGAAGGAAGGAAGAAAGGAAGGAAGGAAGGAAGGAAGGAAGGAAGGAAGGAAGGAAGGAAGGAAGGAAGGAAGGAAGGAAGGAAGGAAGGCAAGGCAAGGCAAGGAAAAGAAAGGGAAGGGAAGGGAAAGGAAAGGAAAGGAAAGGAAGAGAAGGGAAAGAAAGAGAACAAAAGGTAAGGAAAAGAGAGATATGAAAATGAAGAAAAGATATAAGGAAAGAGGGAAAGAGAGAAAGAATGAAAAATATTGAGTAACTAAAGTGAAGATGACAAGTCTGCTTGGAAATAGCACAAACTGATCAGAGCAATGTGACTTCAGGTCAGGCCTTCAGTACATAAAAGTCTTAAGTCTTCCAGGACATAATTATAATCTACAAAGAATCCATAAATAAGTGTTTTGAATTATATTAGTCTATATAATAACTTTATTATTTATAATGCCATATCCTCTACAGTCAGAAAACAGATTTGACTTTACTGAATGTGCATCTATTCAGTTCATTCCTAAAATTTTCCCACATTGCATTACATAATTCTGCTATTTGACAAATCCTATGCTCTTTGTTATTTGCATTTAAATTTTGTGACACCAATTTTCAAACTACGAATTACAGGCCTAATCTAAAATCTATCATCTTTTCAAGTTGTTTCTTACTCACTGTAGAGGAAAACAAATCATTAAATTTTATTCAAGCCATCTGCTTATTCTCTAACTTTGAAGCTGATGGCAAGTTTCTTCTGGAGATATTGATCCTGCAAAGGGCAGTTTTATTACTTTTTTTAGATGAGTAAAGATTAGGAAGATATTCAAAGGTCACGGTCAAAGTCGTGGTGAATTACTTTCCAGAGTGGAAGAACATGAGCAAATAAAGCCTTCTTATGTACTTGTGACTTTAAAACAACACCTGTCAACATGGTTTATTCCATCTCTTTCTGGACCACAATCTCTGTGACTCTCCGAACTGAATGAAAGAGACTGTGTTTCTCCTGTTTCTCAAAGGTTGGCATTGATTTCTGTTTTTGTTGTTGTAGTTACTTACATTCATGTCTTTTATTTTCTTTATGTCTTTCCAGTTAAACAGCTAAACAAAACCAGCTGAAACATTTAACACATCTGCCAGAGTATACCGAACACCCCACTCATGGTCCACCAGTTCTCTCATGAAAGACAAGAGGGTCATGTCATCATCTTTGTTCAAAGGGTATCCATTCATTGAATATTATAATTACAGACCATGAATGGCATTGTTTTTAATGAGCTAAAGTGGAATCACTGCCTTTATTTGCTTTATGTATCAGAAAACACATGTCGGCAGCTGAATTTTGGGAAACATGACCCTCTTACAGGGAGACCATTGCTGTTGTAGATCCACTTTGGAATTTCTGTTCATATGTTTGCAGAATATATGGATAGATTTCCTCTAGGTGTACAAGAATAGCTTTTGCAGCTTGAGTCTACCATTTTGCTGAAATACACATCTTCCCGAGTTCAAATCCAACCTCAGACACTTAATAGCTATGTAAACTTTGGGTCAGTCAATTAATACCATTTACCTCAATTACTCATCTATAAAATTAGATGGTGAACAAAATGGCAAACCATTTCAATATATTTGCCAAGAAAACCCCAAATAGGGTCATGAAGAGTAGGATGAGATTAAAATGACTGAACGACAACATAATAGAAACTCCACAGAGACGGCAGGTAATCTATGGGTCTCCTGAAACCCTTCCATTAAAAGGAATGCATGATCTAAGGCTTGAAAAAAGTCAGGGATTCAGACAGGCTTGACAATTAAATAAATGGGGAAAATTTAGGAAGGAAATGCTATTTCTTCCTTCCTTTTCCTCTCCTACAAAATTTTATGAGTCAAGAGAACTGTAAAATAAAATATGATTTACTAGCAAAGTCATAACTGACATTCATGATTAATTAAAGACTACAATAACCTGTGTGTTTGTTTGTTGCTATCATTATAAAGTTATAGCTGATCACAATTAAAGAAAACTTTATAATTTTTGTTGTTGTTATTGTTATTATTAACCTGGGGTTCCAGTGGCACTCATCCAGTTGAGGCATCAGCATGCAGCTCTGCTCAATGCAAAATTGTTCCTGCAAAATGGTAGACTCAAACTGCAAAAACTATTCTTGTACATGCAACAGAGCCTGCCTAGAAGAAAGACACTAGGGGAATGTTGGGTATCAAGAATAGCTGAGTATTACATGAAAGCCTTCCAATGGACTAAGAGGATTCCAGGCATCATGGAGCTGCCATCCCATTTTCTTGGATAGGACTTTGGAAGGTCTGCTATTCATTATACAGCTGACAAGCGGGAGCCTTTCTTTGTGTTTGGTGGAGCTGGATTAAAATAGGCAAAATGTCCATTATAAGCCATGAACTCTCGCTTTAGGAGCAAATATCATAAATTTAATTTGATTAAAAGAAATTTTTCCTTATTTCCTTCCCATTTAAAAAAAATTAAGCCCATGTTTTTTGCTTGGCTTCCCATTCTTTCTGGCTTTTGAAATCATCTTATTTTGAGATGTAGCTGTTGCATTTTTGGTCTTAATTCAATTTAATTGAAAATGACAAATTTTCAATAATCATTTATCATGTGCCAGACATTCTTTTACCAAAACCAAACATTGCCTGTTCTCAAAGAGCTTATATTCTGCTGGAAGGAATAACAGCTGTAGAGCTTTAGATGGGGAGGACATTTGCATTAGGTTTATACATTCTTGCTGGTGGAGCAATGAATTAACTCATGAATTAAGGATAAATGTGAGATTGGTAGATTTACTCCATGGAACTCCACTTTAAAAAGGTGATAAGATACCCAAGGAAACAACTTTCCTCAGATATCTTAGACTAAATGTGATAATCTTTGGGAGCTACTTAATGATTACAAATGAAGACTGACAGAAAGTTTGTTCCACTTGACTAATCACACCCTCTGGATCCTTTATAAGAGTTAGCTAGAATCAAAGAATTCCAGAAATTTAAGTAAATGTGAATTTAAAATAAAACTCCTAAGGAAGAACTGCCTGGAACCATTAAAAAAAAAAAAAACAGTGTTCACTATGTAACAAGTTCTATACTAAACACTATGGGTGAAAAGATGGGGAGAAAAAGATACTGGCCTCAAGCAGCTCACATTTTAAAAATCAAGGTTATGATAATGGTAGAGAGAAAGACAATTTTTGGCAAAAATATAATATCCCCTTTGATGAATCTCAGAATAAATAATTCATTCATTATCACATATTGAACATCTGCTAAGCATGGTGGTGAAGGATGAGTTACATCCTCCCTACCATCATGGGGTTTACAATCCAGTAGGAGATAGTTAAAATGGGCAAAAATAGGCAAGAGTAATAAACCTCACATTTTTAGTTTGCTCGAGACAGATCACAAAAGACAGAATGAAATTTCTCCAACAAATGGAAAAAGGCATACATTTCATTAAGGGTAAATCAGAATTACAAATTCACCCCATGGACTAACAAGATTAGCAATAGGAAGAGACACACCATCCAAGCAGTTCTCTGAATATGGCTATTCAGCTATTTCCCCTGAGCTATGCTTCACACCAAATGAGGAAGAAGGCTTGCTGATGTCATTAGCTTTGCCATTTTTGTAGCTCCTAGAGGAATAGGGAGCTAGTAATTGAATTAGTGGGGAAGGGAAAAATTGTTAGCTGGTAAAATTTGGTACCCCTCTATTATCCTGCTCCATTAATGTCCCAAAATGGAATGATAATGATAGGAATGTAAAATTATGTTTCCAAGTAATCAAATGCAATTACTCTGGTATAGAGTCAATTGAACAAGGCACACAAAAATCTCCCTGAATTCCTTTAGCCACCAATGAAATTATAGGCTTAACAGAAATCTAGTGCAAGGTATTTAAATATATAAGATTCATAAATAGGGAAATGGAGATACATTGGCTGTAATAACAGTATATGCTTGGGTTTTGCAATTATTAAATTAAACAGAAATAGATTTAGACTATTGGCAAAGCCAATTGGTGAGTTTTTAATAGTTTTTAAAAGCCATTTTAAAGGGCAGCAAATACTCAATACTGTTCAGTCATGTCTGATTCTTCATGATCCCATTTGGGGATTTCTTGGTACAGATACTAAAGTATTTTTCCATTTCCTTCTCCAGATTATTTTACAGATGAGGAAACTGAGGTAAACAAGGTGAAATGACTTGCCTTGAGTCACACAGCTAGTAAGTGTCAAAGGCAGGATTTGAACTCAAGTCTTCCTGACTCTAGGACTGATGTCCTAGTTACAGGGCTACTGAACTGCTGGGAAGTAAATAGTATAAAGAATAATGCTTTCAATGGAAAGTAATATGCAAAAAGTGGCCCCAACTTCTTGTATAAAACATCACTTATAAACAGGTAGGAGGAGAGCTGCCTGATGGGACCTGAAATGGCAGAGTAAATTATGCTTTCCTCCTCCCAGTCCCCTTACCCACACATATAAAAAGAAATTGCTTCAAAACAAAGAAAAGCATGAAGAACACTTCTCCCTGGAACAAGAATGTAGCTATGGCAGCACAGCATCTATAGGAATCAGCAGAACTTAAATCAGTCCAACATGCTGCTACTCCACTAGAGCCAATACAATCACAGAATGCAAAGAAGCCTAGCCTATGCCACTCAACACGGATATAGAAAGCAGGGAGGGCATGGTGAGGGACTGGCCCAAACCAAACCACTCAACAGGGGTAGCAAAGCCAGAGAGAGCAGGAAACTAATGCACTGCCACATGGCAGCAGAGCACCAGAGGCAACAAAGTAGCAGAAGAGGGGACATATGCTAAGATGCTCTACCAGGGTAACAAAGGCAGAACAGATTGTACACCAATGTACTTCCATATGAACTGAGGCAGTGATGTGTCAGAGTTCCTGAAATGGGAAAATGCAGGGTAGGGAATTTTCCTAGCCTGTGTCCCTTGTCCAGGGCAGGAAAGCAACAGAGTGAGAACAAGTCCAGTCCATGTAATAACAGGGGAATTGAAAACATGAGGCACAGAATCTAGCAGGATAAAATAGTTGTAAGCTTCCTGAGAGCAAGTCAGCAGGGTCATGCCCCTGATAGACACGGTATGGGAAATGAAAGTAGAGAGATCTACCTTATATGCCACAGAAGAGTTCTCTAAAAGTTTGGAATAGTGCTTCTTCTAATCCAGGAGCAGAGAAGAACATCAACTTAGATAAAAGGCAATAATAAGAAAAAACTAGGAAAACAAAACAATCAAAAGATGAAGAAAATAATCTGACCTTAGAACAATTATTTAATGACAGTGAAGATCAAATTCAAACCCAGAAAAGGACAGAAATATTTCAAAGGAAACATGTGAAACCCTAAAGAAAAGTGTGAAAGGATGTCAGGCCCAAAAGATCCAAGCAAAATTTATATAGAAATTTAAAAAAAAATTAAATGAGAGAGTTGGCAAAAAAAAAAAAGCTCAATTGAGAAAATTCATTGAAGAAATCAATTCCCTAAAAACTAAATCAGGTTAAATGGAAATGATGTCACAAAAATAAACTGAATAAAACTATTCTCTAAGGTATAGAATGAACCAAATTGAAATGGAAGATGAAAATAAAGACTCTATAAAGAAGAGCACTGGCCAAATAGAAAAGGAAACAAAATATTCAAAAAATAATTCCTAAAATTAGAATTGGTCAAAGAATGCATATTAAATCAGGCAAAAATAAGTCAAAATCAGAAAAATGAAAAATTAGAAGGAAATCTAAAACATCTCACTATAAAAACATCTGATCTGAAAAACAGATTTAAAAGAGAGAATCTGAAAATCATTGGAATATCTGAAAGCCAAAATCAAAAAAATATTCTGGACATCAGCTTATAAGAAATTGGGAAAAATACATAGAACAAGAGAGAAAGAAAAAGAAAAAATTGAGAAAATCCACCAATCACTTCCTGAAGAAGACCCCAAAATAAAACACCTTAAAGCTATCGTAGACAAATTCTAGAATTCTCAGGTCAAGGAAAAAGTACTACAAGCAACCAGAAGAAAATAATTCAAAGATCATGGAGCCAGGGTAAGTATTACACAGGAACTGGCAGCTTCTACATTTAAAGGACCAGAAGGAATAGAATATGATATTTTGAAAGGTGAAAGACTAAAAAGACTAGGACTAAAACCAAGAATTACATACCCAGCAAAACTGGTCATAAAACTCCAGGGGAAAATTATGTTTAATGAAACATAAATATTTCATACTTCCTTGACCACAATACCACAGTTGAAAATAAAATTTGATGAGCAAATTTGACATTGAAGAGAAATATAAAAATGTAAAGGGAAAACATTAAAGTGATTATTGAAATACTTAAGAAATCTATTATACTTGGGATACCTAAAGTACTTAAAGTATGTAAGATACCTAATGTGCTTAAGATACTAAGTAACATGATCTCTTTTAGAACAGTGAAAAGGAATACACATAAAAAGAAAACAGGAAGGAGGCAGAATAGGGTGACTTGATATCCATTAAAAAATCAGAAAAGAGGAACACTTGGAGAAATTGAGAAATAAATGGGAGTAAACTATTTCTCATGAAGAGATACACAAGAATCAGTAAAGTAGAAGAAAACTTGGAGGAAGAAAAGTTTATGCTTGATCATTACTCTCTCTGAATTAGCTCAAAATGAGAATAACACCCACAAATCAGTCAGTTATAGAAACCTACTTATATATAGGGAAGTAGGATAGTGGGGGAATAAGGTATGGGGGAAATATAAAAAGGAGTATGAATTGGGTTAGACAGTGATTAGAAGTAAAATATTTGTAAACAGGGAAAGGCAAAAAGGCAAGAAAGAGAAGAGTAATAAGAGGAATAATACAATGAAGGAAAACATTATTAATAATAATTTCTATAAATGTTAATGAGATAAACTCATTCATAAAACAGAAAATTATATTATAGTGGACTAAAAACCTGAATCCCACAATATGTTGTCTACAAGAAAGACATTTAAAGCAGGGAGTTCCACACAGAGGTAAAGAAAGAGGCTAAAGTAGAAGAATGTACTATGCGTCAGCTAAAGAAAAGGAAAAGCACAGGCTGCAATAATTATTTCATACAAAGCAAAAGTAAAAGCCGGTCTAGGATCAAAAAAAAAAAGATAAAGAAGGAAAGTGCAACCTGATAAAAGGCAACATAGATAATGAAAGAAGATCAATTCTAAACACATGCATTCCAAGTGGCATAGTATCCAAATTCTTAAAAAAAAGAAAATTGAAAGAGTTACAGGAGGATGTTATTAGTGGAGGACTTCTACCTTCCCTTATTAGAAGAAGCTAAGTCCAAACAAAAAAAAAGAAGAAAAAAAAAGAAAGAAAGAAGTTAAGAAGATAAATATAACTTTTTGTAGAAAATTTTGATATGATAGACCACTAGAAAAAAGTGAATGGGTATATAAAGGAATATACCTTTTTCTCCACAGTTCATCACACCTTGAAAAAGACTTACCAAAAAAAAAAATAGGGCATAAAATCTTATGATCAAATAAAGAAAAGCAGAAATATTAAATGCATATTTTCAGACCATAATTAAAGATTACATTCAATAAAAGGTAGCAAAAATAAAGATCAAAAATTGCACTGAATTTAAATAATCTCATTCCAATGATCAAATGGGTCATGGAAAAATAATAGAAATAATCAACAATTTCACAACAAAACACTGAGGAGACAGCATACCAATATTTGTGGGATACAGAAAAAGCTGTATTTAGGAGAAAATGTATATCTCTCAGTGTTTACATCAATAAAATGGAGAAAGAGCAGATCAAGGAATTGCTATGCAAATAAATGAACTAGAAAAAGAACAAATTAAAATTCTCCACTTAAACATAAATTGGATATCCTGAAAATCAAGAGAGAGATTAATAAAATTGTAATTAAGAAAACAACTAAACTAGTAAATAAGATGAAGAACTAGTTTTATGAAAAAATAAATAAATAAATAGGTAAATCTTGGTAAAATTGGCCCCAAAAAGAAAGAAAATCAAATCAATGACATCAAAAATTAAAATTACAAAATTACAACCAAGGAAAAAGGAATTGAAGTAATTTTTGGAAATATTTTGTCTGATGAAATTTTAGATGTCTAGATGAAATTTTAGAAATATAAACTACCCATATTAACAAAAGACAAAATAGAATAATTAAAGAATCCCATCACAGAAAAAACAAATTGAACAAGCTATCAAAGAATTCTCTAAGAAAAAAGCCCCAGGGCCACATGTATTCACAAGTGGATTCTCTCCAATAATGCAAAAAAGGAGGAATAAGGAGTCCTTCCAAACTATTTTTATGACACAAACATGTTGGAATAAATGGAGCTTTTCTTAAAGTTATTGATAAATGGCATCTCTGGAAAACTATCAGTAAGCATTATCTGTAATGGGGATGAATTAAAACCCTTCCCAATGAGATCAGAACTGAAGCAAGGATGCCCATTATCACTAATAATATTTAATATTGTAGTAGACATGCTAACTAAAACAATGAGAACGGAAAAATAGTGAATAAATCAAACAATGAATAAACAAAATTATCACTCTGTAGATGATATAATAGAATACATAAATAATCCTAGAGAATTAACCAAAAAGAGTAATAGCAGTAATAAACAAAGACACAGGATATAAAATAATCTCATGGGTACAGTGTCAAGATGGCCACATAGAAGCAGCAAAAGTCCATACCTCTGTGAAAACCCTTCCACATCAATCAAAAACAAAGTGCTTTGAGAGGACAGAAAACCAAATCTAACAACAGGACAGAGCTGAGAGATCCTCTTGCTCAATTCAACTAAAATGGTACACAGAGAAGTCTGAATTCTCAGGTTTAAGGATAAAGGAAGAAGGAAGGTACTAGTACCCTTCCCCCACCTACTGTGCTGAATCTCTGTTAGTTCTTGGAATCTCAGCAAGAGGACTTTGGGGCCAGAGGGAATGCTGTGCTGCCATAGGTGTGACAGGCTCAGGGCTCTAACCACAGCTAGCATGGAGGCAACTAGAGGAGAGATGTGAAGACAGCCTAGTCACAGCCACTACTCTCCATTTTGGTCCTCAGTCTATTCTTGTCAATTAGCAGAGCAGAGAAGAAGCCCCTTTAGGACAAAATATTGCAAACCCACAGATCCAGAAAATAATCAGAGGAGCAAGATTATAGCCAATGACATAGGGGAAAGAAGGAAAAAATATGAGTAAACAACAGAAAAAGAAAAAAGAAATCACAATAAAAATCTCCTATCTAGGTGATAAACAAAGAGTAAATGGAACAGAGGAGGACCAAAGAATACCAAGCAAAAACTCAGAAACTCCAGCAAATTGCACAAAGGCTTTGGAAAACTCAAAACACAATTCAAAAACAATTAAGAAAGGCTAAAGCCAATTGGGAAAAGAACCTCAAAAGCAAAATAAGGCATCTGGAAACAGGCACATGAACTAAAAAAAAAAAGAAAATGGTGTTTTTAAGCCAGAATTGACCAGCTTGAAAATGAGGCAAAGAAAGTGAATGATGGCTTACAAAGCAAAATAGACCAGAAGGAGAAGTATGACCAAAAAACTAGGGATGAAATTCACTATTTAAAAATTAGGGTCCCTAACTAGAAGCAAATGACTTCACAAGGAAGTAAGAGTCTATAAAACAAAATCAAAAGAATGAAAAAAATTGAGGAAAATATGAAACACCTCATTGATAAAACTAAAGACGTGAAAAATAGATCCAGAAGGGATAATTTAAGAATTATTGGACTACTGGAAAACCAAGGCAAAAGAAAAAGCCTAGGCATGATTCTACAGGAAAATATCCAAGAAATGTGCCCTAACATTTTAGAGCAAGAGGGAAAAGTAGAGATTAAAAGAATCCACAGATCACTCCCTGCATTTAATCCCCAAATGACAATGCTTAGGAATGTTATAGCCAAATTCAAAAACTACCAGACCAAGGAAAAGATAATACAAGCTGTTAAGAAGAAACCATTCAAATATCATGCAACCACTGTTAGGATAACACAGGACCTGGCTGCATTCACACTGAAGGACCAGAAGGCATGGAATATGATGTTCTGGAAAGAAAAGGAACTTGGTCTACAATCAAGACTCAACTACCCAGCCAAATTGACTATATTCTTGCAGGGAATTTATGGTAATTTAATAAAATAGATGCCTTCCAAGCATTCCTTGGGAAAAGACTTGACAAACAGAAAATTTGATGCCCAAATGCAGAAATCAAGAGAATCACCAAAAGGTAATTGAGAATGAGGAAAAAAAAATTAAGGGACCTAATAAGTTCAAATGATTTGTATTCCTATAAGGAAAGATGATTTTGATAACTCTTAAAATTGTTATTATCATCAGTGTAGCTACAAGAAGTATACTTGAGGGAAATGTGACAAACTGTAAAGGATGATATGTTAAAATATATTTAAAATTAGGTGTAAAAAAAGTATAATACTAAGAGAAATGTGGAAAGAGATAAAATGGGGTAAATATATATTGCATACAGAAGCACATGGGGGATGTGGGGAGAAGGCCAATATAATTGAAGGGTGAAAGAGGTTGGAGACAGTATCCAAGAAAATTTTATCATTAAGGAGAGAAGGGTCAGAAAGTTTCAAATGGAAGGAAAACCTACAATTCCAAATTCAGTCATCACAACATCATCTTCAACAGTATCATCAACAACATAGACATGAGCATCATCAATATTTACACCATCAACATCACCAACAACATTGAGATTATCATCATCATCATCATCAACAGCCTCATCAACATCATCAACATTATAAACACCATCATCATCATCAACAACAGCATAATCAGCATCATCTGCATCAACCTGAAGATCTAACTATCCATCTTTTCCTGGCCCAGGAAAGATTTTTGATGTGTATCCTAACCTAATAGTATTCTATGCAGAGTACTGAAAGAGAACCAGAAGACCTAAATTCTAAGCTTGAGTGCCACTATGTGTCCTTTAGAGATAAAAATAAAGCCTTCTTTTTCCTTGACTCAGTTTCCTCATTTATATATGAGTGAAGCTTACCTGGACTCTGCATTAAGTTAATCAATTAAATCAAAGAATAAACCAGGTATAAACAAGGGGGAAAGGTTTATGTAGCATGGTAGCAAAGTTCAGAAAATTAAAACTCCTGGTATAGCTTGGCCCCTTCAGTTCCTGCATGACTAGGGCACTTTGTTCCTTCTCAGGTTGGAGACATTGACTGGGTAAACATTTTTTCATTTCTATACCTAGGAGCTCCTTGCCAATGTAGTTTATGCTTAACATCTTCAAATAACCCATTAATTCAGTGCAAAGAGCACTTAATTAAAATGGAATCAAATATTAAATAACAAGGGAAAAGAAAAATAAATTTAAATCTGAGGATAAAAAAATAAAATAATCTCATAAATCATTAGCATTTGTCATTACCACCAACTAAGTCCAATAAGAAGAGCTAGAAAAGGAAATTCCACTCAAATTAACTCTAGATACTATAAAATACTTGGTGGGAGATATCTACCAAAAAAAATACAGCAGGTATGTGAACAAATTACAAAATACTTTTCACAAAATGAAATCAGACCAAAACAAGTAGGGGGGAAGGCATTAATTGCTAATGGATTGGCAGAGCCAATATAATAAAAATGGCAATCCTACCTAAATTAAATTACCTATTCATCGCCATTTCAATCTACCCCAAAAATTACTTTATGGAGCTAGTAAAAAAACAAAAAACAACCCAAAATTCAATTAAAAGAATAAAAAGCCAAGGATATAAAGAGAATTAATGAAAAAAATATCAAGGAAGGAGGTGTAGCTATACTAGATTTTAAACTATAATATAAAGAAATAATTATCAAAACAATCTGGCACTGGCTAATAAATAGACTAGTGGATCAATGGAATAGGTTAGGTAATCAGCATGTAGTAGTATGTCCATATCACCTTAGTTCAATAAGCCCAATGATCAAAGTGCTTGTGGAAAGAAATCACTAAATTGTTAGGAAAATTAGATAATATGGCAAAAACTAGGCATAGTTTTATATACCAGCTTCATATACCATAGTTTCATATGCAACTCACATCATATACCAGAATAAAGTCAAAGTGAATACTTGATTTAGAAATAAATGGTGACAACATGAACATCTCAAGGGGACAAAGAAAAGTTTACCAGACATGGATAAGGAAATAATCTATAACCAAACATGACATAGAGAACATTGTGAAAAATTAAATTGGTAATTTTTATTACATTAAATTAACAAGCTTTTATACATACAAACCAAAGCAACCAATATTAGAAGGTAAACAACAAATTTAGGAAAAATGTTTTATAGTGAGCATCTGACAAAGATGTCATTCCTCAAATATACAGAAAATGAAGTCAAATTTATAAAAATTCAATGTATCCCCCAACTGAAAAATGGTAAAAAGATATTAAGAGGTCATTTTTATTGGAAGAAACAAAAACTAACTGTAATTATATGAAAAAATGCACCGAATCACTACTGGTTAGGGAAATAAAAATTAAACCTCTGAGTTAACACCTTGCATTTATCAGATTGGCTAACATGATAAAAGGTAAATGATTAAGATCGGAAGGGTTTTGGAAAAATTGTGATGCTAATACACTTGGCAGAACCATGAATTGATAAAAACTATTCTGGAGAGCAATATGGAACCATATCTTTGATCCTTTGATCCAGCTATACCACTTCTGGGTCTGTATCCCAAAGAGATAAGGGGAAAAGAACCTATCTATACTGTGAAGATTGGATTTAGCTATCTCCTTATTGTAACAATGAAGATACTTAGCTCTTCCTTTATTGGGAAAATTGAATTATAATCCACAATCTATTTTTAGACTTTAATCCCCAACAGATGGTAACTCAGTATTTGAAGTATATCTAACCATTTTTACTACAAAAAGATGTTAACTACAAAATGTGAACTAACCAAAAAAGGTGTTAAGTAACCAAAAAAGGTATAATCTAACCAAAGAAGGTGTGAACTAAAGAGTGGGAAGTCCTGGAGAGGAGCATCTGCTGTGATTGGTAGACAAGAAATTTAGGGGAGGTGACACAAGAGAAAAAGATCTTTAAAAAGAGGACCAGAGGCCAGAAGAAGAGAGATATTAGATTCGATTCGAGATAGATTGAAGAACTCCAACTCAGAAGAGAGACTGGAA
Source organism: Monodelphis domestica (assembly GCF_027887165.1). Classification (NCBI taxonomy): domain Eukaryota; kingdom Metazoa; phylum Chordata; class Mammalia; order Didelphimorphia; family Didelphidae; genus Monodelphis; species Monodelphis domestica. Next base: position 38,504,570 of record NC_077232.1, read on the forward strand.
GATGGACACTTGGACTTGGCTATGGAACTGGACCCCTAGAGGAGCTTGTGCAGGAGATCTCAGACTGCTTTCTGTTTAGATGATCACCATTGGTGAGTGAAAGGCTGACTTAGTAACTGCATTTCTTGGGTGTGTAAACCTTTGAGAAAGGCCCATTGCCTTGAGACTTTTTTACCTGATTAGGGCCTTAAAATTTCTACCGGGCTCAGAGGAAGCCAGAGTTCTCTCTCTCTCTCTCTCTCTCTCTCTCTCTCTCTCTCTCTCTCTCTCTCTCTCTCTCTCTCTCTCTCTCTCTCTCTCTGTCTCTCTCTCTCTGTCTCTCTCTCTCTCTCTCTCTGTCTCTCTGTCTCTCTGTCTCTCTCTCTCTCTCTCTGTGTGTGTCTCTCTCTCTCTGTCTCTCTCTCTGTCTCTGTCTCTCTCTCTGTCTCTGTCTCTGTCTCTGTCTCTCTGTCTCTGTCTCTGTCTCTCTCTCTCTCTCTCTCTCTCTCTCTCTCATTCCTTACTATCTTCCCTCTATTATGAATAAAACCACTATAAATTACATTTTACTTTAGTAATTCATTTTGGGAATTAGAAATTAAATCCCTGGAGACCAACTATATTCAGAGTCCAACCACAAAAATTTTAAAATACCAAATTATTTTTAGTGGCTTTTTTTTGTAAACCTTGAAATTTCTCAGACTTGTGAATGTTAAAAATTTCCCCATTGGACTGGGAACATTCCCCATTTTGATGAGAAAACTCCTTGCTATGGGAAGGACCTCTACTCCACCCATACTTAAGACTGCTTTAGGGGAGAAAAATCCTTGCTATGGGAGGACCTCTACTCCACCCATACTTAAGACTGCTTTGGGGAGAAAACTCCTTGCTAAACAAAGAAAGTACTTGGACCCATGCTTATAATAAGGGAAGGAGTTCTTTGAGCCATGTCTGTTTTTTTAGAATTGATACAATGATATGCTAGGTACCTAAAAGGGTTGGGCAAGTTTTCTCTTAATGAGATTAGTTGACTCAGCTGTGTTTTCACTGGTTCAGACTTACTGAGGAGATTAGTCAACTTAGCAGGAATTCAGATGGGCAGTCTTTTGGAAAACGTCTACAGTGATTGGTAGATGTAAGGACTTAGGGGAGGTAACATAGGAGAAAAACCTCCTATATAAGAAGCAGAATCTCTTGAGGAAAAAAAAAAGATCTTTTTGGAGGATCTTTGATGAGGATCGCTTGGGAAGAATCTCTTGAGAGAGGCTCTGGAGAAAGGAAGCTCTTGGAGGACAATGTCTAAGGAGATCTCCCTGGAGTTCCTCTGAGGGGACTCTGTCCCTCTGGAGGCTCTGGAGAGAGGCCCTTTGGAACTCTCTCTGGTGAAGTCAGCTGAGATGGAGCTGGCCTGGTGTCACTAGAATCCTTGCTTAGACAGACCTTGTGGTGAGTGTTGAAAGACTGGCTGACTGATCTCTCTCTCTCTCTTAAGACTCAGGTCTAGGCCACTTTGGCTTAAGGCCCTTCATACTTATTTCTTTTTTCTCTCTTTCTCTCTTTTCTTTAATTTCACATTTGTATTAATTAAAATCTCTATAAAACCCAATTGTCTTGGGTATTTGAATAATTGGGAATATTTCCCTGGCGACCACCTTATATTTGATTTAAAAACCAAGACACTGTAGTGAAACATTATTAGTGTAACAATGTAGTAGTGAAACAATGTAGTGAAACATTTCTGAGGTCAAATTTACTCACCCTCTCTTATATCTATCACAATTTATATCTTCCACTATTTTTAATCACTACAGTTTAAGACCTCAACCATTTTAAATCTAACATTTTGTAGAGGCAAAGAATTAGAAACTATAGGGGTGTTAATCACTTGGGGAATGACTGAACAATTTGTGCTATATGGTTGTAATGGAATACTATTGGGGTGAGGAACAGGATGAGTTCAGAAAAATCTAGAAAGGTGTATGAAGCGATACAAAGTGTAATGAGTAGAAGAGAACGATCTATATAGTAACAGAAATACACAATGACCAACTCTGAAGGACTAAACTATTTTCAGCCAAGCTTGTTCCCATGATAAAAAAAGCTTACAACCAAGGAAGGATTTGTCGGCATCTGATTGATTACAAGTCAAAATGTACCATTTCCACTTTATTTCCTTCATGAATTGTATATTATATACATGATATGTCTTTTGTCACAGCATAAGCGATATGGAAATTGCACTGGTATAACCCTACCTATCCCCCATGACCTCTCTCTAGCAAAGCTTTCCATAGTTACTTTCATTATCTATCTTGTACATACATATTTATGGACACTCCATATGTATATTTGAGTTCCTTGAAAGGACCATAATTTCACTTATCCTTATTTCCCCAGAGTAGAGCTATAGTACATGCTGTAGAGTAAATGTTGAATAAATTCTTACTGGATGACTAACTGTTGAAGTAAAGACAACAAAAATTCATTAAGCACCTAGTATGTACCAAGAAATCACTAGAAATCAAATTTAGTCAGCCTATAATTATTTCTCAAAGAGGGGAAGATGTGGGATTGTAGGCTCATATTCCAAAGAGTTGTCTAAGTTCTGGCTCCAACTCTTAATTAAATAGTTATATAGCTACAGTCCAGCCATGATATATCTCTGAGTTCCAAACTCCTCATACATGAAATGAGTCTCTTCCATGTATCACAGGGATGTCACAAGGGGGAGAAAGTACTTGAGGAAAATAAAAGTATTAAATAAAATGTATGATCATCAGTGAAGTTGAAATTGACTGTGATCATTTCAATCATATTACAAAACTTCAGAATGGAAAAGCAGCTTCTGCTTAGTTTTTACTTTTCACTTTTCTCTCTTAATTTAAGGGCTCATTTCTAGGGAACTGTTCTACATATATTAAGCTAGGAGCAAAATATCAATAACTGAATTCATTCTGAAATGAGTGTCCATCTGCACTTTGCACCCTTTTATGGCCTAAGAGGTCATAAAAGAGAATGTAATGTAATTTTATTTGAATCCTGAGATACTCTCAGGATCAAGAAATATTGGATTCTTCTGGGTCTCATGGGAACTTGTTATGATCTTAAGAGTCACAGGGTTTTCTTGTGTCTGACTTCCTTCTATCTCTCATTCTTTTGTTTTTATTTTTTCAAACTTTACCCATAGGTGAAATAGTGAAAAAATAATACTAACAATTATCACAGGTAAATAGTTAATTGCTGCCTGTAAAGCTCTTTGCAAACGTAAAGTGCTATATAAATTCTTAATAATAGTAATTAGTAAAGCCTAGGGATTTTAAAAGGGCAATCTATTTAGCATTGGGTAATTCATTTGCTGCTGTTCTATGCCCATAAAGCTTCTTTATCTCCAGGTCCTGTTTGTAAACATATAAATATGGAGGGAAACAAATACTCTGAAAATTTAAAGGGGAATCATTCATTCTACCTTTGAAAAAGGCTTTTTAAACTATGATCTGCTATCATATAAACACAAATCACAGTAATGTATATACAAGACATTCTATAAGGGTCCATCACTCTGGGTATTCATAATGCCAAAAAATAAATAAATAAACAAAACCAAAACATCCAATTATTTCAATCAACTCAAATCAACAATTCAAAGGATAGTGAAAAGAAGTAATTTATAATATACTGGAGGACTTATAAATGTCAATGATTTATAGAGCATCTTCATTTTTTAACTTTTTGTAGGACAAATTATTACTACTCTCAAATTGTGTCCACAGAATTCTGGATGGACTTAATCTACTGACACCAGGATCATGAATTTGATTTCATTCCAAATCATCCAAGTAGTATTCCTAAATTCCATTGGCTTGAGGCTGCCTCATTACTGAATTTCCATTAGCCACCTCAAAAATGTATGTCACTGGTCACAACTGAGACGTATTGAGAAATAGTTCATACCTATTTCCCCTAATGGAAAAACAATTTAAATCCTTGACTGATACTGAATTAGTGGTTTCATAATTTCTTGTCATTATACTACAGGCATTTCTGGGAATATTAACCCCTTCAGACTTGACATTTCTTTGTGATAGTTACAATTAAGTAAACATATCTGAAGTAGTGACTTCATCTGACAATGTACATATAGTCCATCCCAATTGTCCTCTGCTTTTAAGAAGTTATGTATATTTCATTATCTCTTGTCTGAGACTTGCATTGATTTTACATTTATTCAGAGTTAGACTCTCTCTCTCTTTGTGATCTTTTCATTTGCCATGTTTAAATTATTGTGTGTATTTTTCTTTGGTGTCTGCTTAGTTCTTTTTCACAAATTCATACAAATGTCTTTATCTTCCTCAGATCCAACATTTCCTAAGACTAGTATTAAGGACTGGATTGAGGATTCCATAAGCAGAAGAATACCCAAGTAAGGCAATTTTATCGGTGCAAGTAGACACCATCTCTGCAACTTTATATAGAATAACAGATTTATCTGGATTGAATATAGGTTAAGTTATTTAACCAATGTCACATTGTCAGTATATAGGAGCAGCAAAATTTGAACCCAAGTCTTCCTGGTCTTGGAGCAAGCACTTTATGTCCTCTCCACACTGTATCCCCTTTCTGAATGGCAACTAAGATCCCGAACTTTTACTTTTCTACATTCATATATGTTCCATTTTGAGTTTAGAGTTCATTGTGGTTAATGGCATTAAGTATTGTTCTAAACCTAATTTCTGCCATGTTTCTCTCCAACTCTCCTGGAAGTTGTAAAAAAAAGGAAGAAAGAACTTGACAGAGTATATAGGAAACTGGCCAGAAAGACTTCCATTCAAATCCTACCTTTGCCATATACAGATTACTTGACCTTGTACAAATCTCAGAAATGTGCACTCTTAAGTCTGATCAAACAATAAATTTAAGAGATAGTATCAAACTAAATTATCAGTAGTTATTTCCTCATCCTTGAATTCCCAATAAGGAAATTATAAGTCTAATCTCTAGTCTATGGTTAAAAATGAAACTTCCCATAATAATTTATGTTCTTGAAATTATCAAAATTTAGGATACTGTGATTTTTCTATTTCTTGTCTTTTCTATACTTTTTTATTACTTTTGTTTGTTTTTAACTAATTTGAAATAGTTTTAAGAGATACATCATAATTTGTCTAGTCTTATAATGCTTTGCACCATGAATTCACAGGGGTTTTTTTCATTATTTCTCTAGAAATTTTAGACTATTTAGACAATTTATAAATATCCAAGCTATTTTTATACTTCAGTCTATTTGGATGAAGTATCACCAAGTGTCATTTAAGTGATACAAACTAAGTATTAGTTAGTCAATCAACACACATTTAATAAGCACTCACTGGGCCAGACATTCCTTTTCTCAAGGAGCTCACATTCAATTGAGGAATACAACATAGAAATAATTATTTGTGCCAGTTATTTTATGTACAGCATTTCTATATTGTATGTAGATACATATGAGAGCATGTAGGTAGATGAATGCATGTAAATGGAAGGTAATCCCCTAAGACAGGACTAACAATGGGATAATCAAATGGATTCACTGCAGAAGGAGGAATTTAAGCCAGAGGTCCAATACACTCCCAAATGAGACATGAACCAGATTAAAAAGGATTCAGAAATATTTCAAAAATAAATGAACAATAAAACATAGATAATGTCACATTGCCCCTTAAGTCAATATGTCACTCACCAGGATCCATAGGTATAGATGAATGGCCCAGTCTCCATCTGAATTGGACAACACTGATTTAAACTGAGTCTTGAAGGAAGCAATGGAGACTAGAAAGCAGAGGGAATTACAGAGAACGTTATAGAAATAGGCAAAGGTAAAATGCAAGAAGACTGGAAATTGTTAGAGGTTGTCAATGCCAAACAGCATTTTAAATTTGATCCAAAAGTGAACAGGGCATTGCTACTCTTTAAAATCTAGGAAGGAGGCTAAATGGATAGATATGCACTTTCAGAAAATCACTTTCACTGCTGAATGGAGAATGGATTGGAGTAGGAGAGATTTGAAGCCCGGAGATGTGAGTTTCAAACTGCATCCTGGCTGGGCACTGTATTTCCCAGCATGTCCCTGGGGTCCGTCCCTCCTACTCTCTGGCATGGGATTGGTCTTGAATGGGCCAATCCCATGATGGGGGAGGGACCATGCCCCCTACTTCCAAGCACAGAATTGGCCTATTTAAGGACAAATCCCATACCTAGGCGGGCTCTAGCTCCTTCTAGGACTGAAGGTAGTGAATGGGAATAGGAGTAGTGAAAGTGGTTAGTAAAACTCTGGTAGCCTTTTGTTTAAATAAAACATTAAAAAGAATCAAAGGAATGGGTTTTTCTTTTAGCTCTTTCTACAGGGACCAGTCAGAAAACAACCTGATGACTGGAATAGTGCAGGCATGATGCAGGCTATGCAGAACTGAACCAGTGTGTTGATGGAATGAGGAGAGAAAAGGAAATTATATGAGAGATGTAATGAAGGAATAAATAAGAAGATCTGACAATAGAATGAATATGTTTGATGTGTATAAATAAGAAGTCAAATCTGACACTGAGATTTCAAACCTGGATGACTGAATGGTATCCTCAACTGTTAATGGGAAATCAGAAAGGAAGAGAGTTTTTAGGTAAAAGATAAGGAGTTTCATTTCATACATGTTGATTTTGAGATGGTATGGGATATCTTAGGAGTCAGCTATGGCTCAGTAGTCCAGAGCACTAGGCCTGGAGTCAAGAATATCTGAGTTCAAATCCATCCTGTAAAGGGTGAATATTATGGTTGAGGCTGAGAAAAATCTAAATTTAAATGGTCGCCAAGGGAAATCCCAAATAATAAAATGCCCAAGTCAGCTGCCAAATTTTTATGGTGTTTTAATTACCACAGGAGGAAGAAAATATTAGAGGGAGGGAGGGAGAGAGAGAGAGAGAGAGAGAGAGAGAGAGAGAGAGAGAGAGAGAGAGAGAGAGAGAGAGAGAGAGAGAGAGAAGGAAAAAGGGAGAAAAGGAAAGGAGAGAAGGAAAGAAGTTTAACTCAGAACTACTCTGGCTCAGGCTGAACCAAAGTAGGCATTAAGGCCTTGGAAAGCCAAGGCAGGGAAAGGGATCAGTCCTTATAACTCACATGACCAATCTGAAGGAAAGCAGTCTGCGGGGCTCCTCCAACCACAAACTTCAGCCTAGAACTGAACTCTAGCCCTCCTCACAGGAAGTCCTGAGAACTCCAGAGGCTGTTCTCTACCTCACTTTCTGCGTCGCACATGTGCCAATGGTGGCTCAAGCTTGACCGAGGACAGTCCAGAGGTCTGTCCTTTTTTTTTTGCACATGTATATTGAAGTACATATTCTCAAATAATTAAATCTTGAGTTTGTTGCAGCCCTTCCTAATCTTGTTACACTGAGTAAGGTGGGTGGAGAATGTAGTTTCCAAGACCTGATTCTGTTATTTCAAGTATCTCTATTGTTATTGATCAGGAAATAGCTAAAACAGATCTTCTAAAGAATGGTCTGAATAGGGTGGAGTAGTTTTGAAATTAACAATCCTCAGACACTTGCTAGCTCTGTGACCCTGGGCAAGTCACTTAACCTCTGATTGCATGATCAAAGGATCCACTAGAGAAGGAAATAGCAAACCATTCAAGTATCTTTGCCAAGAAAACCCCATGGAGAGCTTCTGACCAGGGGGTAATGAACAATCAGACACAACTAAATGAATGAATAACAATTGAATATCCAATTCAAGAAGTCCTAAAGGCAGTGAGTGTGTTAATTTTAGGTGGCTTTATCATTTTTTATTATATTTAGAATATCTCTGATAATTTACATGACTTTCTGTGAAGAGTATCATCCACTTTTATTTATATTAATATTGAATGTTTCTGAGCTAGATACATTTTGGAATCACTTTGGAATGCATTGAACTTATCATTTCTTATTAGGTTTTACTAGTTATTTCTGACCTCTTTGGCTCACAAAAAAATGCTAATAATTTTATGTGGATTCATTTTATCCCCTGATGCCTTACTGAATCTATGGATTGTCTCAATTAGTTTGCTGCTTCTTTGCAATTTTATGAATATACCAACATGGCATCTGCAAACAGGGATAATTTGCCTTATCTTTCCTGATATTTAAACCTTTAATATAGTTTTGTTTCATTGATTTTTGTGTCAATCATTTCTGACTATCCCACCAAAAATATTCCTCCCACATAAGACAAAATTAGAGTTGGTTAAAAAAAAAACTGAAATATTGGCTGTCTAATAGCGCATACTGAATTAATCATCTATAGTCCTCTTTTTTCTAAAAGAAGAAGGAAATCCTCTTCAGAATAATGAGGGTTGGTCATCAAACTTACTTGAATTATGCTATATTTAGCATTATGTTCCTTACAGTGCTTATCGTATATAATGTCCTCTTGATGCCACTTACCAAACTATATATCCATTCATCTTACTAAGTTTAATTGAGCTCCTTATACTAAACAATTCTTAAGGCATTGCATTCACATAGAAAATTTATTCAGCCATTTCCTCAATCAGTCAAGACATTCACTGTTTTTAGATTTTTTTTTCACTAATCAAAACAGATTTTTGCTATTTTACAAGATTATAGAATTTGAAGTGAACATAGTCTAAAATGGACTATACTTCCCTGAAGCTCTAATATTAATCCTTTGGAGAAATTTAAAACAACTTTTCTTATAACTGTTTTCACTTAGGTTCCTAACGTTATATGAAAAGAGGTAATCCAGTTGGAGAAAGGAAAAGAACGCTGAATTGATTATATGTGGTTGATTTTATGTAAACCAGGAAAGAAGTCATAGGAATCATGGACTCATAAATCTGGAACTCTGAAATCGACACACTAATTTTTAAAATGGAGAAATCAAGGTGCAAAGAATTAAGCAACTTGAACTGCATGATTGTTTTGAGTTCTGATTTGAAATTCAGCATTTTCCCCATGCACCAAGTCCTTCTATCAAGTGTATTCTATATGTTATTCAATTAGATGTGTTGGTTGTCTTGGAGATTCAGACAGAATTGACTTTTCTGGCCTGCCTGACCATATATTCTGGAACTGAGAATTATAGAATTTGGGAGCTGAAAGGAACACCAGTGGTCATCTAGCCTAATACTTAAATGAAGCAGAATGCTGATTAAAAGATAGCAACAAGGAATACATTTCACTGTTGGGAAGATACAGTTACTTAGGAAAAATATCTTTACATCAACCCTGAATTTACCTCAATGCAACTTCCATGAATGGTGCCTAACCTCTGAGGCCAAGCCAACAAATAAAATTCTACATTGCAGCCTTTAAAGCAGTTCACTAGTGATGTTAACTGAGATCTTCACCTTTTCAAAAATATTTAGCATTTTGAACTGCAGACTCATGTCTTCCCCCAGATTGCTCCTGCATTTCTGTGAGGAAAAAAACAAAAAACCAAGGTAAAACCTAGAGTTCATCTTGGTTTATACATAATTTAGAGTTGAAATAAACCTCAGAGATCAGCTAATCCAGTTGCATCATTTTATAAGTGAGTAAACTCAAGGCATCCAAAAGTTAAAGACTTGCACAAGGTCATGTAAGCAGAAGAGCAGAAAGGGAATTTTGCCATGGGTCCTCTAAATTTCAGATTCAGATATAGCACTTTGCTACATTTAGCTGATAGATTTAGCTAAAAGTGAAAGGGAGCATGTTTAACACTGGATTATATCCTATTCTCAAAGGATAAACAGTTCACCATTCATTTGCCCAGCACATTAATTCAATAAGTAATTTTCCTCACTATTTTTATAGTATGCCTTTTGTCAATAGAATATCTGCTGTTGTATAATCTTTCAGCCAATGACTTAAATGGTTACCCATACAACTTTGGGGGTGTTGTTAGAAAATTAGCTACAACAGGATTCAAAACTAAGGACAACAGGCTTATTCTACTATATATTCTGGATTTAGAATTAGTCCCCAGAATGCTTGGTTAGCAAGTTAAATCAACAGGTGGCCTGTTTATTGAGATGATTTCTGCTAGCATCCCTTGCTCATGTTTTTCAAGTACAGAGGACACCAGTATTGGTGCCTTGACATAGTTATTTACATTGATTTTCTCCACCTATTCTCCTTTACACTACTCCTCAACCTTTTGTAGTTTGACTTCTAAACTCATCATTCAACTGCAATTGCTCTGTGCAAAATAATCAATGATCTCAATTGCCAAGTCTGATGATCTTTTCTCAAACCTCATCCTTCTTATGTTACACTCTTTATTTAACACTGTTGACCACCTTATTCTGGATAATTTCCTTCTCTCTGTTTTCATGATAATACTCTATTCTGGTTCTCCTCTGACCTGACAGCTTATTTTTAGTTTCTTTTCCTGACCCATCATACACACTATGCATACTAATTTTTTGGTGCTATTCCTAAGGCTCTGTACTAGTTCTTCTTTTCTTCTCTCTCTATTTATACTCTCTTTCATGGTAACTTCATCAGTCATTGATTATGATAAATATGATTGCTGCTCATGGGTCTCTGTATCCAGGCCATTTATTTCACTGATTTCAGTCTCATATCACCAACTGTCAACCAAATACTTCAAACTGGATGATAAATTTCACATGTCCAAAATGGAAATTACTATCTACTTCTGATTCTTTTTTATGTGATGGAATGCAAAAACATTTACATGAACATTTAATAGCATAGGATTTCAATTCTTTGTCAGCAAACATTTTGTAATCTTTGGGAAGACACTTAGCATAGAATCATTTACTGGTCATGTAACCACCTAGGAATTCAGTTTCCTCATGTTAACAAACGAAATAATAATGCTGAAAATATCTTTCTATTTCACATTATTAGTGTAATGCTAAAATAAGATGTTTGCAAAATGTTTTATAAAATTTAATGTACCAGATAAATATATGTCATTATTAATTATTATTATTTGCATATATAAATATTATTTTATTTAGTTCAAATGTCATCTATGCAAGAGAAGTCTATACATCCTTACGCAGTACTCTTTTATATATTAAAAATATTGGATTTTTCCTAATTGTTGTTAATAATACAAAGAAAATTTATTTTAAAATGGAGGTGGGTTCCAGGTGGGGAGAGAGATGGGGATACATGCCTAGAGCACAGACATTCAACCTCATACTTCAAACAACCGCATGTGATATATTATTTCATGGAGAGTAAGCCCAATACACCTCTGATTATGTCAGTATGGAACTACCATATTGATTTTTTTCTAAATTGACCCAATGACTTTCTTGTATTTCATCCTATGATTTCACTTTGGAGACAGAGAGAAAACTACCCAAGAGGGTATTTTTCTCAGTTTAATATTCTGTCATTGCTACCCAACTTAACAGCCTTTATCACTTTAACCTTTTTGTGATTCTATGCCATCTTATATCTTGTCCCCATGTTGGATATCACCTTATAGTTAGCTAATCCTGTACTTGATATCAGTTCATACGTTAAGGATGATATGCATTGAGAATATTGAGGGCTTCATAAGTGGTCAATAACAATTTCTTATAAACAGTTGAGAACAGGAGGTACACTAGATCTGGAACTGGAGTATGGCTTTTATTTTATATATATATATGTGTATATATATATATAATTTTACAATTTTAATGACATTATCAGCATAAGTATTTTTGCTGAAAACTCTGAATTTTAAGCCACTAATGGGGGAATTTCCACACTGGTTATTCTTTATGGGACAAAATTGACTGAACTTGCAAGAATCCTTGTGTGTGGGAAGTATGTTTTGCATGACAATATTTTTAAAAGGAGTTTTTGCATGTGATTTTTGACTTTGGTACCACTGTAAATGCCAATATTGATGACCAAGGATACTATGGAGTGTAGAATAAGTCTGAGGTCTCCAATGTTTTATTTCTGACCCTTGACGAGTAGTAACAGCTTACATTCCTGCTATGTTTTTCTGTTTCCATAGTAATGAATTTCAAACTTATTAGGTGATGATGGTTTCTTGGACCATATAATTTTCCATTATGGCTGATTTCTTCGCATATTATATTGAGTGTAACCACTGACAAAAAGGATGAAAGGTTCCTTGTTGTCTTAGACTATTTTTATTTCCATTCCAGCCCCACATCTCTGCATGGCTAATACAATAAAACAAGTGGTGCTTTGTCCTTTCCCTTAATCTAATTAAGGAAAGTAGATCAGTATTCTTAAATGAAGTAAATAAGTAGTACAGCACTACAGTATATTAGATCAAAAAAGTTTGATTCAATTGTGACTGTAATATTGCTATCTCTGTTAAGAAAAAGGGTTCATAAATTTTCTATTTGTGAATATTTTTAGACATTTATGAAAGAAAAAGAATAAAAATGAAGCTAGATTTTATAACACTGATTTGGACCAGTATTAACTTTTTAACCTTTATATCCCAAAAAGTGAATGTGAGAGGGCTTGGACTACTCCTGAGACCCCTGCGGTTCTATCAAAACAAACACTTAACAACTTGGAAAATTGTATGGCCAGAAAATAAAGCAGATGAATTAAGTTCTCTACTGTTCATCCAGCTTTTTAGTGTTATATGAGAATACAGAGATTAAGTCTAGTGAGCTAGAAACAGGTGGTCACTGGGAAAATTCAGTTACTATAACTGTTCTATAGTTACTATAGTAACTATTACTATATTTTGTATACTATTTATATCCTAACTATATAGTTACTATATACTAGAGTAACTGTTACTATAACTGTAGTTTACCTATATTAGCATCATTCAGTATGTGAGTTATAGGAACATTTGCTGCATTTTAACAGCAAAGAATTGGCTAGATTGGCATAAGATTGATGTAGGAGATCAAAAAGACTATTTCATTTGGTTCAAATGAAATTAAATTGGATACAGTTAAATTGTCCACAGGATTCAATTCAGCACTCACTTATTCAGTCCCTACTATGTACAGGACATGGTCTGGGGAATCGGTATCTGAGGCCAGTGAAGAAGCAGTCCTTCCCTTTATTACATGCACTTCTAAATATGTTCACATCTAAACATAAATAGTTCTCCTACATGTAGGCTAAGAGATTCAGAGCTGGAAGAGATTTTAGAGGCCATTGAACCTAGCCCCTTTGTTTCATAGATAAGAAAGCTAAGGGGGAGGAAAGGCAAGTGAAACAGTGATGAAAGCACTCTCCCCGGCATCAGAAAGACCAAGTTCAAACCCTTCCTCAGAAACTCATTAGCTGTGTAATGCTGAGTAAATTACTTAAACTTTCTTTGTTCGGTTTCCTCAAATGGGATACTAAAATTACATACCCCTCAAGGTGGTTCCTCATGTAAATGGAGATAACTTATGTAAAAGCATTTATCAAGCATTAAAAGCATTATATATTATTATATATAAAATAATATATAGTAAAATTATAATATAAATATTTACTATTATAATCATCATTATTACCATTATTATGAAGTGACTTGGAAGGATAATAGTCAATGTCTGAAGTGATATTTAAACTCGAAGCTTTGTCGCCCAATCTATTATATTGTGAAGATAGAATTATCTCTTTGTCTATTTTAATGAAATCAATCAGCAACCTTTAACTCAAAGCACCCCTACGTAACCATTAAGTACAAGAGTTCACAAGTCACTTACTAGAGTGACACCTCCAAAGGGCATGGACACCCCCACAAACATGTCCTAGGCAAATTGGGAGGCTGTAATTGGTTCCCATAAAGTAGGGGAGAGACAGGAAATGATATGGAGAAAACTGCTTTCAAAAGACCAGCCCAATGATTCCATCATTCACTCTGCATCACTGAAGAGGACCCTGCCTTCCCTGACACGTGATTCAGAAAGGGCACAAATGTCAGGAACAACATGTGCATCAGAAAGGGCACAGTGTCTTAAAGGACATACGTTCAGGAGTGTCACGTGTGTCAGAAACATCACGCCTGTCGGGACCGACATGTGTGTCAGAAAGGGCACACGTGGCCGGAACAACACCTGTGTTAAGGCCGACATGTGGGTTAGTAGTGGCAGACAGTCGGAAATGCCATACGTGTCAGAATGGGCACGCGTATCAGGAAAGACATGTTGACACAGCACAACCCACTTGCGGGTCGAATTGCGGGTCCCACGATCCAATTGTGGGTTCTTACTCTTTCCTTTCCTCGGAAACCTTATTCAACCCGCACTCAGACATCATGATAGCAGTGCCAAGCCATGCCTTAGCCCACAGTGGAAGGCCGGCTCCTCAGGGGAATTCCTATTCAGGCATCACCGATCTGACACGCGCTCCGTTCCTGACACAGTGCCATCCCTATCACACGTAACCTTTATGACACACATGCCACGAATGGCGGTTACAACATGTGTGTCAGGAACGGTGTGTGTCATGAACAAAACACGTGGCATGGATGACATGGACAACACACGACACACATGACACACGTGACACGACATGAGACATGATGAGCCCATTCAATCTTAGATATCTTCAGACATAGAAACAGTTTCCTCCCTTGGTGAGGTTTGTTGAATTAATGTAACATATTACTGTAGGGTGGAATGCAAGGCATAGCCACATCATCACATTCTTTTAAATGATGTTTGCTACTAAGTGCCTTCTTACTTTTATGTTAGGGATCATGTCTCATGTTGTATCACAGGGGTCGTGTCGTGTCACATGGGTCGTGTTGTGTCAAACATGTTGTTCCTGACATGTGTGCCCTTTCTGACACTGTGGCCTTTCTGGCATGTGTGTCACTACTGATATGTGTGTCCACCCCAACACAGGTGTCGTTCCTGTCACATGTTCCATTTATGACACACATGTTGTTCCTGGCATTGTGAACTTTCCAACACGTGTCTTGCTCCTGACAGTCATGTCTGTCCCGGCAATGGGCCTTTCTGACACATGTGAACTTTCTGAAATGCGTGTCAGGAATGGCACATGAGAGAGACAATTCTCGTGACACAACCCGACCCACGTGACATGACATGAGACATGATCCCTAACATAAAAGTAAGAAGGCACTTAGTAGCAAACATCATTTAAAAGAATGTGATGATGTGGCTATGCCTTGCATTCCACCCTACAGTAATATGTTACATTAATTCAACAAAACTCACCAAGGGAGGAAACTGTTTCTATGTCTGAAGATATCTAAGATAGAATGGGCTCATCATGTCTCATGTCGTGTCACGTGGGTCGTGTCGTGTCAAGTGAGTCTTCTCTGTCGTGCGTGCCATTCCTGACACACAAGCCAGAAATGGCAAAGTGTCGGAACTGACAAGTGTGTCAGGAACTACATGTGTGTAATTAGTGTCAGAAAGGCCATGTGTGTCAGGAAAGGTGAGCGTTTTAGTAGTGGCACATGTGTCGGAAAAGGCCTCACATGTCAGAAAGAGCACACATGTCAGGAACGACACATTTGACATGACACCACCCATGTGACACGACATGACCCACATGACACGACATGAGACATGATCCCTAACATAAAAGTAAAAAGGCACTTAGTAGCAGATAACATTTAAAAGAATGTGATGACCTGGCTATGCCTTGCATTTCACCCTACAGTAATATGTTACATTAATTCAACAAACCTCAGCAAGGCAGGAAACTGTTTCTATGTCTGAAGATATCTAAGGTTAAATGGGCTCATCATGCCTCATGTCGTGTCACATGTGTCATGTGTGCCATGTGTTGTCCATGTCATCCATGCCACATGGTTTGTTCATGACACACGCCGTTCCTGACACACATGTTATAACTGCCATTCGTGGCACGTGTGTCATAAAGGTTACATGTGGTAGGGATGACATATGTGTCAGGAACGGCGCACGTGTCAGATTGGTGATGCCTGAATAGGAATTCCCCTGCGGGGCCATCCTTCCACTCTGGGCCAAGGCATGGCTCGGCACCGCTCTCATGATGTCTGAGTGGGGGTTGAATAAGGTTTCCAAGTAAAGGAATAGTGAGAACCTGCAATTGGAAAATGACATTTAAGTCACGCTCCACGTGGGGAGACAATGATGTAATTATATATTCCCCAGCTTCCGATGGCTGCTAAAACCTGTCCTTCCTCAGTGTTTATATGCTCGCCGAGCCTCCTTCTCTCCCCGAGAATTCCAAGCCTGATATATACAAAGGCCGAGAGCCAGTGGCGAGGGGAAAAGTGAATGGGATGTGAGAACAACACGCATCTCTTTACAGCAGTCACAGGCCTGGACCTATCTGGAAAATAAAAAGGCTTCCTGACATTTGCTCCTCCCTGGTGGACAGCCCTTCCCCAAAGTGCCGTTAAGGATCATATTGGAGAAATGAATAGATTCTGGAATAGGATCTGGAAAAGTATCCAGAAAAATGGTATCCAACAAAAGAAATACGTGCACTTATGTATAATATGGTACATTCATACACACATACATGCAAGCTAAATATATACACATATATTGCACATATCTGTGTATGTATGTATGTATGTATGTTTGTCTTGTGGCCAGTGGAAGCATTTGGTTGCTTCCTCGGCTTTGGAGGACACTCCCTGGATCCTGCATGGGCTTGCTGGCTGAATGGCTGAGATTCCTGCCTTGGTTTTGGAGGAGGATGCTACACTGGTGGACTTCTGGCTGAAGACTCCATCAAGACCTGAGGAAGTCTCTTTCCTGCTGGGGTGCTGAACTGGACTTCAAAAGTTTGTTGGAGAAGCTCTTAGGGCTGGTAGGCTGGTTAAGAATCTGTCTCTATCTACAATTCTCACTTTCACTCTTTCCATCTCTTTGTAAATAAAAGCAACTAAAAGTCATTTTGACTTAAGCTATAGTGTTTTAAAATTGGCGACCACAATATTACTTTCTAACTCTTATTGAGTCAAACCCCCCAATTTATATTTCTTACAATATCTTGTTGCCTTTAAAATGCACCCAAATAATGAAAAGAATATACAAAAAGAATATAAAATAACCTCAGCAGGAAGAGAATGGTAACAATAGTAGGAGAGGTGACTTCAAGAAAAGTTCTAAGTGGAAAGTAGTCTTTGATGTAAGCTGCAAAGAAAACTAGAGATTATATAATTTTTTTTAGTTTTTATTTCTTTCTGACTTTTGTTCCCCTATTTGTTTTGTGTGTGTGTGTGTGTGTGTGTGTGTGTGAAGACATTGTAGTTATCTGTCATTTCCTTCTCCAGTTCATTTTACAGATGAGGAAACTGAGGCAAACAGGCTAAAATGACTTGCCCAGTATCACAAAGCTACTAAGTGTCTGACACCATATTTGATTTCTCAAAGATGAGTCTTCTTGAATCCCTAAGAGGCCTTATGTCCACCTGGCTACTTTGAGAACCATTTTATAATAGTGCTCACATATATATTCCTTTAAAATTTATAAAGCATATTCTGTCTGAGACAAGATTTGAACCAGTTAGTCTAACTCCAAGTTCCACACTCTATCAATTCTGCCATTCTGGGTTTCAAAAATATGGTGAGCTAGGTGGTACAGTGTAACTATCCTCATTTTGTAGATGAGAATACACTGAGGGGCTGGTTAAATGGCTTACGCATTAATCCGCAGGGGCTAAATGGCTCAGGCAGTAGCTGAAAACATCATCTGACTTCAAGTAAAATTCACTCTCCATTTTATGCCACAATGGCTTATAGATGTTTCAACTCCTTTGACCCTATAAAAATAATGTTGTTTTCTTAGTTGTTTTCTTTAGCGGTTCCATTTTTCAAAATTGGGACACTAATGCATTGTTAGTGAAATTACGAATTGAACCTTCCATTCCTGAGGGAAATTTAGAACTATGCCCAATGGCTTTAAAACTGTGCATACCCTTTGAACCAGTAATACTACTGTACCCCCGAAGAGATTAAAAAAAAACAAGAAAAGGAACTACTTCTACAAAAATATTGATATCAGTGCTTTTTGTGGTGGCAAAGGACTGGAAATTCAGGGAATGTCCATCAATTGGGGAATAGATAAGCAAATTGTGGCACATGATGCTGCTGTAAGGAATGGGGAACAGCATGATTTCAGAGAGAGCTAGAAAGACCTCCATGAACTGATACAGTGTGAAATAAGCAGAGTCGGGAGAACACTGTAAAAGCAATGTCATGGGATGACCATCTGTGAAAGACTTAGCTACTCTCAGCAATACAATGATCCTATTGTAAGATTAAATTCATGTCCAATACTTCAAGTATTATTTAATGAAATTTATTTTGTGACAAAATAGAACTACATAACTAAGTTTCTCTATCTACTCAAAATCCCCTGCTCCTCCAAAGCATGACCGGAAGGAAAAAGAGAAGAGAGACAGACCTCCACCCAATTCATATCCTGTTTATGTCAGTATGTAACAACAGGAAGTGAGTGGGGTCCTGGGAATCGAAGTTTTGCTTTTAGGGTAGCATATTCTAATTATATGCTATACTATAGCATACTATTACTATAGTACAATTAATATAGTAGTATATTAACTCATTTTCAGGAAATCTTCAGTGAAGTATAAGGGAAACATTCTGTCTGATTTAGATAAGCATCCACTAATTTTCAGAGTTTGTCCAGAAAATATCACCTTCCTAATTTGAATCATTGTGTAGTGTGAATGAGAATGGTACAGTTTGCATTGCAAGGACTTGATTTAGAAGAAAACCTCATGCAGGAAGAAAATGGAACTTTGCTGACAATGGGGGGTGATGGGGCTAGAACATCTAGCCAAGAAAAGCAGATGGGCAGTTGGAGAAGGGTTCTTTTCTCTTCTGAACTGAAAGGGAGAAGAGCATCTTGCTGAGCTTAACCTGCTGTGATCCCTCATCGATCTGAAGAAATCAGATTAGCTCTCCTTCAGCAGTGGTGGATAGAGACTTTTTCCCTTTGCGGAAGATAAGAGACTCTCCACCCAAGAAGATTTTCCATTGATATCTTCAATAGCTGTGTCTCTCTATATTAGGAAATTACACCAGATTGACTCCATAATGTCATCAGGGGCTCAAGTCCCCACACCTGAGCCCTGAACCCCTGGAGGGAATTTAGGTTAAAATAGAATTAAGGACTTCCTAATTTTCCCTCTTCCCTAAATCTATCATTCCTGAATATCAAAATAATAACTAGATCTTATTAATTCATAATAAACTGAACTGAACATAATGTACTAAGGGGATCAAGATAATATCCATCCAGGGAAGAAACCAGAAACCAGAGTCTGAAGGGGATTTCCTCTTTACCTTTCATCTCTGTACCTTGATCCAATCTCTCACCTTCCCTTGTGTAGCTCTACCTGGGAGAGGAAGTGGTGCTTCTATTTATCTGTCCCCTCTCTCTCGCTTTCTCAGGACTCTCAAGCTTTGGTTCCTAATCCCCCTCTGGTTCAGTCATTTTTTTTCTTTCAAGGTAAGTTCATTTTCTTGGATATTGTGAGTTTGTCCCTTTGAAGTTTTAGTCAGTCTCAAAAGCAAACATCTTCAGAGCATAAGACAGTGCAGCGCCAAACTTCTGATCCTGTACGTGGACTGCCTGGCCAGACTCTTAACAGCCTCTTCATTTCAGTCTAGTTCAGGCTACCATCGTCTATGAACACCCGAGTAAGTCATTTTCCTCGTGACACTGCCATTGGATAACTCTGAAGGGTCTCTACTTAACAGAAATGCATGGGATACCCAAGTGCCTGTAACCTTCAGGAAACCATTGGAACTCTCTGGTAATCTAAGCTTCGCTGTCAATCCACATCCAGAGAGCGCAGAAGAAGCATATGCCAGGAATGCGGAAAGAGCCTCGTGTCCTTTAGCTGTCCCCAAGTAGCCGCCGTGAATGATTGCTTATTGTATAATTCCAGTTTTATTATCCAGACGTATTAAAGAGTTTACAGATTTACATATCCAAGCATCAGCCTCGGGCTTCAGTGACTTATTGCTATGTCATGCCTCATATCCTTTTTTTAATACTGTGTTTGCTACTGATACAACTGTTCAAGTCACCAACTATATGTCACCACTGTGAATCATGGCTTCCAGGGGCTTCTGATTCAGTGGCCAGGTTTGTCCTTCAAGGACTTTGGTCTGAATTTTTAAGTCAGGGTGCAATTCCTGCTGAATCACTCACTCAACATAATTCCACTTACTATATACCTACTATGCACAAAACACACTGGCAGAGAATGGGGGTAAAGCAATAACACCAGCATGAGTTTATTGAGTTTATTATCTACTTTTCCTCAATTATGGTACTGGATCACAGGGATAAAGTGTGTCCCTTTCAAAAATATATGAATAAAGAAATTGTAAAGACCTTAAAATAGTAGGAATTTTGCAATAAAATTCAGAAGGAGCTTGAGAGATCATATCATCCAAACTCCTGATTTTATAGACAGGGAAACTGAGGCCAAAATGCTTTTTATTTATGTAAAATCACAATGGTAATAAGAAGTAGATGCATGTGAACACAAGGTCTCAGTAACTGAATATAAACCTCTTCTCCCCATAGTATCCTGCCTATCCTTCAACCCAAAGGGTCAACGCTAAAATGATGACATGACAAGTGAAACAATTGTTATTCCAATAGGCAAACTTGCTCTTCTCTAGTCAGAGCATCATAGGTAAGCTGGAATTTTCTCAGGAGGGATGGGGACAGGACCTAGGATTTCATTTTGATAGGGAACCTCCAAGGAAGAAAGCTTCTCTCATGGGATATCAGTAACTTTTGCCACATATATTTAAAGTTTATTTATTTTTTTAATGTGGAAAATTTTAATTAATTAATTATTTTAGAATATTTTCCATGGTTACATGATTCATGTTCTTTCCCTCCCCCCGCTCCCTCCACCCCCTCCCATACATGCAATTCCACTGGGTTTACATGTGTCATTCATCAAGACCCATTTCCATATTATTGATATTTACACCAGGATGATCTTTTAGAGTCTACATCCCCAATCCTATCCCCATTGATCCATGTGATCAAGCAGTTGTTTTTCTTCTGTGTTTCTACTCCCACGGTTCTTCCTCTGAACGTGCCACATATATTTTTTTAAATAGTTACTCAGAACTCTTAGCGGTTAAGTGACTTGCCCAAGATCTCATAGTCAGCACACATCAGAAGTGAGACTTGGATCTAGGTCTTCTGATTTTGAAGATACCTTCCTTTCTTTATCTAATAAGTCATGAATTCAGTCCTAGATAAAAGTCTGAGAAAGTTAGTTCTACTTAGAACCTTAAAAAATATCAAGACAAATGTAGCAGTCCACCCCTAGCTATGGGCAAGGGAAACTGTTGGTATGTACAGATTGCCTTAGAAGAGAGCATGCTCAGTCTTGAGCATGCTCAGTATTGCACGTGGCTGGGAAAGCCTCTGACCCTTGACCCCAGCTTCCCCCAGGTTAGGCGGGAACACAGGTTTCTTTGTGCTCACCTGGTTAAGAGAAACCACACCTATACCTTGTCATTAACCAATGAGAATCATCCCTATGTACTGTGTATCTTTGCATATCAAAGACTATATTTAGCCCAGCAAGCTCCGCCTCTCTCTCTCTCTCTCTTTCAGGCTAGCTGATGGCTGTCCTGGCAGGACAAGCTCCATCTTTAAATCTTCTCTATCTCTCTTTCATCTCTCCGACTTGTGTGGTATTAAATGTGGATCTCTGGACTAGTAAAAGCCTTCTGGAAGGGTCCTTTGATCAGAGCTTGGCTGTGGCTTATGGAAAATTAATAAAGACTCATTCCTGCCACCTCATATCTCTAATTTGACTCCGTCATCCCCCTCGTGGTATCTAAAACTTCTATCCTGTCTCTATCTTCCTACCTTAAAGCTTCTCTCCCCTCTGAGGAAGCTTTAACAAAGAACAAAAATGAGTAAATATCTTTGAAAGACTTTAGGCATGCTCCCCTCCCTTGATTGCCCTCCCACTAATTAAGGAAACTACCTTCTTGGCAGAAGTGGTGTCTATTATATGAAGGCAAGGAAGGCACCCTCTGGAGGAGTTATTGTTTCCCAATTTAATCAGTGAAGTTCCCAGTCAAATGGCAAAAAAGAAGGCTCAGCTTTCAGTCATTCCATAAGGCAATCAGCCCAATGCCTCACTCAGGGCCTGAGGAGAACCACAGGGCTCTCCTTCCTTGGTCTCAACTGTCTGCACCAAAACATTTTCTTCTCCTTCTCCAATTAATATAGTATTTCCCGAGTGTTGTTGCCAGTCAGATCCATTATGCCATTCATGAAAAAAATCTCCCATTATGGGATAAGGCAAACAAGAGGATGCTAAACAGTGAAATAAAATTAAAGGGAGTAATCTTTTAGGTAAGATGAAAAATTTTTTCATGTAAGTGATGAATATTATATAAGGGGTGACTACATATGCATATATGAATATAAATATGAGGAGTAAAACAAACATGGAAGACATATTTGGGTAGAGACAGAGAAGGGCTACCCACACAGGGAGGAGAGACAACAAATAGACAATAATAAAGACATATCATTATTACTGAAATTCAGAGGGAGGGAGGGAATAAATCTCCAATGTAGCAATCAATGAACAATTATTGCTAATTATGTGTTAAGCAATAAAGATGCAAAAAAAAACAAGGAAAAACGTTATCTGATCTCTAAGCATTTATATTTTGGGGGTGCTTTGAGGGAAATTGAGAGAAAACAATAGTTCAGAAATACTCACTATAAGGAGGAAAGAAGAAAGATGTGATCTCCATGGTGGAATTCAAAGTAAAGATGGAATCAATGATTCATTGAAAGCCCTTTTTTTAATGATCAATAATTTCTTTTTTAAAATTATTTTATTTTATTAAAACACCTTCCACCTCAAGGTGGAAGTTAGACAAAGTAGAAGGTGAGTGTTTTTTTTTTTTTAATTATTTTATTTGGTTATTTACAAACATTATTCATTGGAAACAATGATCATTATCTTTTCTTCCCCCCGCCCCCCTCCCACCACTTCTCCCATAGCCAGAGCACAATTCCACTGGGTTTCACATGTGTTCTTGGTTCGAACCCATTTCCATGTTGTTGGTATTTGCATTAGAGTGTTCATTTAGAGTCTCTCCTCAGTCATATCCCCTCCACCCCTATAGTCAAGCAGTTGCTTTTCATCGGTGTTTTTACTCCCACAGTTTATCCTCTGCTTGTGGATAGTGTTTTTTAGATCCCTGCAGATTGTTCAGAGACATTGCATTGTCCCTAGTGGAGGAGTCCATTACCTTCGATTGTACCACAGTGTATCAGTCTCTGTGTACAATGTTTTCCTGGTTCTGCTCCTTTCGCTCTGCATCACTTCCTGGAGGTTGTTCCAGTCTCCGTGGAATTCCTCCACTTTATTATTCCTTTTAGCACAATAGTATTCCATCACCAACATATACCACAATTTGTTCAGCCATTCCCCAATTGAAGGGCATCCCCTCGTTTTCCAATTTTTGGCCACCACAAAGAGTGCAGCTATGAATATTCTTGTACAAGTCTTTTTCCTTATTATCTCTTTGGGGTACAAACCCAGCAGTGCTATGGCTGGGTCAAAGGGAAGACAATCTTTTATCTTCCTTTGGGCATAGATCCAAATTGCCCTCCAGAATGGTTGGATCAGTTCACAACTCCACCAGCAATGAATTAGTGTCCTTACTTTGCCGCATCCCCTCCAGTATTCATTACTTTCCTTTGCTGTCATGTTAGCCAATCTGCTAGGTGTGAGGTGATACCTCAGAGTTGTTTTGATTTGCATCTCTCTGATTATAAGAGATGTAGAGCACTTTTTCATGTGCTTATTAATAGTTTTGATTTTTTTGGCTGAGAACTGCCTGTTCGTGTCCCTTGCCCATTTATCAATTGGAGAATGGCTTGGTTTTTTGTACAATTGATTTAGCTCTTTGTAAATTTGAGTAATTAAACCTTTGTCAGAGGTTTCTATGAAGATTTTTTCCCAATTTGTTGTTTCCCTTCTGATTTTGGTTATATTTGTTTTGTTTGTACAAAAGCTTTTTAATTCGATGTAGTCTAAATTATTTATTTTACATTTTGTGACTCTTTCTAAGTCTTGCTTGGTTTTAAAATCTTTCCCTTCCCAAAGGTCTGACATGCATACTATTCTGTGTTCACCTAATTTGCTTATAGTTTCCTTCTTTATGTTCATGTCAGTCACCCATTTTGAATTTATCTTGGTGTAGGGTGTGAGGTGTTGATCTAATCCTAATCTCTCCCACACTGTCTTCCAGTTTTCCCAGCAGTTTTTATCGAATAGTGGATTTTTGACCCAAAAGCTGGGATCTTTGGGTTTATCATATATTGGAAAGCCCTTTTTAAAAGGATGTCTTATTCCTTCTCAGATGTGATACAAAATCCTCTATTTGCCATTTAACACCCTTCACAATTTGGTTCCATTCTACCTTTCCAGGTTTACTAAACACTACTCTCCTTCTAACCTTCTACAGTCCTGTCAAAATTATCATATTCCCCTGGTAAAAAAACAAACAAAAAAACAAGCCTAGTTTACTTCATAGTTCATCTAAAGGAGCACCTTCTCAAAAAGGTCTTGTCTGATCCTTCTCTTCTTATATTCTTAATAGAATTTGAGCAGATTGGGCAGTGGGTAGGGCAAGGAAAGAGAAAATCTTTTTATTTTTATTTTTTGTTCCCCTAGTGCTGGCTTTAGAGATTGATACTTAGTTATTGTTTAATACATATTTATTAATTACATGCATGTTTGACATTCATCAAATCTGAGCAAACTATGATGATCATAGAGCCTAACATTATAAACTAGAGAAATGGATAATAACAGAAAGGAACACTTAGTAGAATGGCCAGGAGACCTTATTTTTCATCTCAGCTCTGCTAAAAGATCTAGTTTTCAGTCATAAAATACTTAGGTGACTCTAGGCAAATCATATGACCGATTTGAGTCTTTTTTTCATCTTTGAAATGAAGGAAATTGATGCAATCTATAATATCCCTTTCTGATTCTAGAATCCAATGTTGTATGTCTACAAGCTCTTGTGAACAGCAGTTCTTTAACTAGTAAATCAGAGGCTGACTTTTGAGAACAATAAAATAACCCAAGGAAAGGTCATTTCTCTGAGCTAACTGGGGCAGATATAAATTAAGTTCTGTTTATCCCTGAGTTAAATAAAATGACGAAGCTTTTCCTACCTTCTAACAATAGTGCCACCCATATCATTGCCAGTTTAATTTAAATAAAACAAAACTTAAGGCCTCTTCCCTTGCCTATGCAATTAAGGACTTGATGAACTATAGAGGCCATCTAACAATGAAATTCATCAAAACTTCTTTCCTACTGATTTTTCAATACTTTCAGGTTTATTTGTTCTCCTCTTTATATCTACTCCCTAAAATTTAATTAAATTCTCTATCCCTGTTGATTAAGATGTTCCTTGATTCTAAAGGCTGAGGGTGTTCCACTTCATATCCATCAGAGTAGGACAGAAAATGTAGTAAAGGGCATGCCAATTAGTGAACATGAACAAAATAGTTCACCAATTGAAAGTTTCTAATGTCTTCTAAATGTCTGCATTTATTTTTTTTATCAGTTGTCTTTATTGCCCTAATGAAATTCAAATAACAATGTTTTACTTTTCAACTATTTTGGTTGAAAAATTTTTGTGCTCTAGATGAGAAATCTATGGCATAGGTGCCAATGGTGGCACACAGAGTACTGTCTGAAGGCACATGGCCACTGTCCTCCACTCCCAGGGTTTGTAACTAGAATGGCAGAGGGACTCAGGTGGAATTGTTCTTTTTCCCCTCTCCACTATGAGTGATGACATCCCCTGACCCTGTGCCTAGCAGTCCAATGGAAGCACACAGGGGGTAAAGTGAGCAGCTCACTGGTGGCAGAGTTGGAGGGGAGCAGAGCGCTGGGGCCACTCCTCTCCTCCTCTCTATACTCCCTGAGGACATTCCTCACTTTACCCACTCCTCTGCCCAGAAGCCCAATGGGAGTGTTTCCTCTCTCCCCTGCTTGGGTGGGGTAAGGGGGGAGTCAGGTTGTGCACAGCCTGGGGGGAGGGGCCCAACACTAGTTCTCTGGAGGGGAGGGGCACAGCACTTGGTCTGGTGGTTGGTGTAGGGGTGAGACCCAACACTCTGTCTCTAAAAGGTTCCTCATCACCAACTTAGACAAAAGACTAACAAACTGGATAAGCACTCTGCAGAGGGTTTCAAATACAATGTACACATGAATCCCAGATATCAAGATAGGTTGGCACATAGAAGATGAATTGGAATAGAGAACAATTAGAAGCTAGAAGATCAAGCAAATATTACAATAACTCAGTCAAGAGAAGGTGGTGGTTAAGGTGGTGACTTTGAAGAGTGACTATAGGAATA
This sequence comes from Monodelphis domestica, assembly GCF_027887165.1. NCBI lineage: Eukaryota > Metazoa > Chordata > Mammalia > Didelphimorphia > Didelphidae > Monodelphis > Monodelphis domestica. The sequence continues at coordinate 38,530,922 of NC_077232.1, forward strand.
GGAAGGTTGGAACTAAAAATATATATTTGCTAATCACTATATAGTATTTACTGTATGCCATCCATGTGGTAAGAATTTTGCAAACATAATTTTATTTGATCCTTACAACAACCTTGGGGTGCACGAAGTAATATACACATTTTACAGATGAGGAAATGGAGGCAAAAAGGGCCAAGTTAGCAAGTGTCTGAGACTGGATTTAAACTAAGGTCCTCCTGAATCCAGACCCAGTTCTCAATCTGCTGCATTGCCTACATGTCTAATATTTTAGAGATATAAATTACAGAATTTTGCAACTGATTAAATAATTGTTCTAAGTAATGGTGAGTTTGGAAATCGGATTGACTAAAAGGAGACAGGTGCCCTTTACAGTAATAAGGAAGTTTCAAAGAGTGGTGGATTTGCATGGAATAACAATGAGTTCCATTTTAGGCATATTGAGTTTGATAGGCTTCTGAGTCATCCAGAAAGGAAGTATCAGTAGGTCATTTTTGACGTGGAAGTGAAGCTTATGAGAGAGAATAAGTCTATATTTGGGGAGTTATTTGTATAGAGATGGTATTTGAACTCTTGGGAGCTGAAAGAGTATCTCAAGGAAAGAAATGAGGTCCCAGGATGGAACTTTAGAGAATATTCACAGTTGAGTTATGCAACAAATATGATGGAGCAACAAAGGATCCGAAGATAATATGATCAGCAATATGAAAAGGGATCCAGGAAAAAGAAATATTATAAAAATCCAGAGAATTGAAAATATCTAGGGGGAGACCATGATTACCCACTTCTACCCTCTAATCTAGTGAAATCCTCATCTATGAATTCTTACAAATTGTTTATTAAGTATCTTTCTCTTTTTCTTAGGAATTTCCTCTAAATAGATCACTTGATATTTTATGAAGAAAAGCAGAGAATGTGGGTTGGTCTTTGTTTATCCCGTAGTGTTTTTTTTTTACACAAGGAGAGTTCATTTCATCCTCTTTTACAATTCAATAACTCCCTAATGATAAAATTCTTAAGGCCCATCATTTTAAGAAAACAAATTCTCCCAGTAATTTTGTGTGGTGACAAGTTTTTGAATACAAACCACAGGATCCAAAGAATTAAAGTAGAAGGGCAGAAAAAGATGATAGTGAGACTTTATGAGATTAAAAATTTACCAGTGAAGAAATGCAAAGGAATGCATTTTGTATATTTGTATCTATATCTATATCTGTGTGATTTGTAACTAGTTTAATTTAAGAGAAAATTAATTTATTTTTTCTTTATGTAATATAGAGGATGTACAGAGAGGAAGACAGGAGGCAGGAAGAGTGAAAAGATGAATTTCACGTCTCAGTTTATATTTTGAAAAAATATGCAAATGGTCTAATGACAAGACTCAGAGGACTTTCCAGAATATCTGGTATGGAGAGTTTGGTGGTAGAGTAGAAGGGATGCGGAATGATCAATCAAGAAGGCTCATTAGGTCATTTGATTCTAGGGCTGTAAGCCTCCGTTAATTAGCCTTGTAACCTTGTGGAAGTCACTTCCATTCTTTAGCCCTTGGTTTCTCACCTAGGAAATTATTGAATTGAGCTAGAGAATCAGTCAGTCAATAAGAATTAGTTGAGCATCTACTATATGCGAACCACAAAATACTGAATACTTTGGAGGAAAGGAAAGGAAAGGAGAGGAAAGGAGAGGAGAGGAGAGGAAAGGAAAAGAGAGAAGAGGGAGGAAAGATAGCACTTAAATAATAATTACTAAGCTTTTTTATAACGATACTTCTAGAAGTACCTTAAAATAGTTTATATCCTCCATTCTGCCAGAAAAATCAGAAGACAATCCAGTATCAGATCATAATCTAAGAAAATAAAAACATAAATTAAGAACATATATATGCACATACAGGCCGGTACTTGCAATTTGTGCACATTTATATATTAATGCACATATGTGTGTATATAAGTATCTGTACACATGAGCATTTTTATATGCATGTATAGGATAACTTTACAAGTGTACATATATAGATATATATATATATATGTATATATATATATATATATATATATATTATCTAGAAAGGGAGACAGACAGACAGATGAACAGAGAGTCAGACAGACAAAAAGTCCAACCGTTGGCCCCTGGCTTGCAGTCTTGGCTGTGCTACTTATTGTCAAGGAGACAATGGATAAGTCATTCTCTTAATAATGATGAATAGTAAGCACTTAGAGAGCACATTAAGGTTTGCAGACTAATTTATAAATATTTAGACATTTTAACCCCACCTGCCTGGAGGTAGGTATTATTATTTTCATTATTTTACAGATGAGGAAATTGAGTGAAAAAGAATTTAAAAGATGTGCCCATGGAAAGCATTAGGATATTTCTAAAACAGAACTTGAAATCAGGTTTCCTGACTCCAGGTTTAGTGCTCTATCCAGTGTTTTATCTAGCAGTGAATGAAAGTCACAACAGAGGATGCTTGCAAATAACCCTTAGTAGTCCAAGAGTAGGAACTACTATTATCATGGACATTTCCTATAATCATACTGATCAATTTAAAGTTCTTTCTTCCAGTTAATCAATAACTCAGATAGTGACAAGTGGGACTTCCTGTTCTTATTCACACATAGGCAGGATAAAACCACTGGGGTTCAGATCCTGCTTTTAGAATCCACAAGTACCTACACAGTACCCATAAAGGGCCACAAAGGAAAGGACCCCATGGATGCAAAGTCAACCTAAGCCCTTGATTTCATTCCAATTGACCTTTCTGGAGGTACCCTAGTAATGCTTCAAAACCTTCTGACTAAGGTGAGAAATGATGCCAGACAATGACTTTCTTTCAATGTTCCTTATATGTTTGTACTCCATTACTGCCTGCTGGCTATATTTCAGTCAATCAGTCAGTTAAAGCTTAGTAACCCATATTTTCCTACTACTAAGTAGAAATTTAAAAAAAAACTCAGATCATCATAGTCATGGTAATATTACACAGTAATCACAGGACCATGGGATCAAAGAGTTTGAGCCAGAAAAAAAATTTAATGATCATCTCAGTGGATTATTGCATAAACATTTATAAAACTACTATGTGAAAAGCACTGAACTAAATACTGAGGATACTTAGGAAAGCAAAAAGTAGTCTGTGAAAACTAATAAGAAAGATACCAAGGAAGTGGAGTCAAGATGGCGACTTAGTGGCAGCAAAAGTTGAGACCTCCTCAAACTCTTCCTGACCAATAAAAACACAATGCTTCAAGAGGATTGAAAACTAAATCTAACAACAGGACAGAGCTAGGGAACCCTCCTCCTGTACCCAACTTAAAAGGTAAGCCCCCAAAAAAGCCTAAGTAGAACACATGAATTTAAGGGGAAGGAAGAAAGAAGGTCCAAGTAATCCTCCCCCACTTACCGCACTGAATGTCCAGTGGTGGCTAAAATCTTTGGGTGGGCAAGGGCACTAGTCTGGATGGAGAATATTACCAGCAAAGCTGTGCCAGGATTAAGGCTTAGAACACAGGTGGCATAGAGGCAGCTGGAGGAGAAGCACAGAACAGGCAGCCCATTCACAGCCAATATGCTCCATCTTGCCCCTTACCCTTTTCTGGAAGTTTTGGCACAGCCAACTTTGAAGATCAACTCCACCCTGGCTCAGTCTCATCAATAAGGGCAGATAAGAAGGCTTCAGAGGACAGGGAATCTCCAGCTCCAACACCCCTCCCCCACAGACTGATCTGAGAGACTCAATAACTGAACTCAAAGGACAAAGGCTACAACAAACTACAGGCAATAACCTTGACAACAATGCAGGAACACCAGTTTCTGCTGTTAGCCAGGGAAGATCACACTTCGTGATCAAACAGCAGAACAGACAAGAAGCCCCTTTAGAACAAAACAGCCCAATCTCACAGATCCAACACAAAATGAGAGAAGCAAGACTACAGGCAACTATAGGGGGGAAAGAAGGGGGAAATATGAGTAAACCACAAAAAAAAAGGAAAAAGAAATTACAATCGACAGCTTCTATCCAGACAATGAACAATGAGTAAATAAAACAGAAGAGGATCAAAGAACACCAAGCAAAAACACAGAAACTCCAGCAAATTGTACAAAGGTTTTGGAAGAACTAAAAATACAATTCAAAACACAATGAGGAGAGGCTGAAGATAACTGGGGAAAAGAATTTTAAAAGCAAAATAAATCATCTGGAAACAGAAAATAGTGTCTTGAAATCCAAAAGTAATCAGCTTGAAAATGAAACAAAGAACATGAAAGATGTCCTTCAAAGAAAATCAGACCTGAAGGAGAAGGATGACCAAAAATCCAAGGATGAAATTCATTCTTTAAAAATAACAGCCCAACAACTAGAAGCAAACAACTTCACAAGACAGCAGAAAACTATAAAACAAAATCAAAAGAATGAAAAAATTGAGGAAAATATGAAACACCTCATCCACAAAGCAGAATATTTAGAACACAGGTCCAGGAGAGATAACTTAAGAATCACTGGTCTACTAGAAGATCATGACAAAAGAAAAAGCCTTGACATCATTCTACAGGAAATTATACAAGAAAACTTCCCCGACATTTTAGAGCAAGTGGGAAAAGTGAAAAATGAAAGAATCCACAGATCATCTCCTGTACTTAATCCCCAATTGACAACACCTAAGCATGTTATAGCCAAATTCAAGAACTACCAGACCAAGGAAAAAATATTACAAGCTGCTAAGAAGTCATTCATATACCACAGAATCACAGTTATGATAACACAGGATCTGGTTGCATCTACACTGAAGGACCAAAAGGCATGGAATATGATATTCTGGAAATCAAGGGAACTAGGTCTACAACCAAGAATCAACTACCCAGCAAAACTGACTATATTCTTGTAGGCAAAAATATGGTCATTTAATAAAATAGAAGAATTCCAAGCATTTGTAAAGAAAAAAACCAGACCTGAACATAAATTTTGATGCCCAAACACAAAACTCAAGAGAATCAACAAAAGGTAATTAAGAAAGGGGGAACACACACACACACACACACACACACACACACACACACACACACACACACACTTTTTAAGGGATCCAATAAGTTAAAATATGTATCCCTACAAGAAAATAAGATATTGGAAACTCTTAAAAATTTTTATTATCACCTGGATAACTAGAAGAATTGTACTCAGAGGGAACAGTGAAATATTATATAGGATGAAATGCCAAGACATAAATATGTATTTATATATATATATATATATATATATATATATATATATAATATAACTAGAGGTAAAAAAAGAGGTTAATACTAAGAGAAATGAGAAAAGAAACAAAATGGGGTAAATTTATATGTCATGACTGTAGGATAATTTTAGGGTTGTGACCTAATCTAAATTAATTTCGGTTGTCAGGGAATATCCCAAATAAAATATCCAAGTCAGCTTGGAAATTTATGGTGGTTTAATTAATATAGAGAGAAAGAATTAAGGAGAAGAGAGAGGGAAAGGTATAAGATTTCTCCTGCCTGGCCTATGCCAGGGGGAGTTCAAAGTCCTCCTCCACAAGGTCTTTGAAGATTAGAGGCTTTTTCTAAAAGGCTGGTGTTTGGAAGGTAAAAGAGGAAAGAATCAGCCTTAACTCCAAGAAAGCTCAAGGAAGATGCTTCACCTGAACTAAGTTACTAGGCTTCTTCCAGTATGGTGTCAAGGAAAACTCACCAATAACCCGAACAATAGCTTCCACCAAGCCAAGATGCCAAAAGGCTCAGCACACTGCCACCAGCCACCTCTCTGCCACCAAAGAGGCCAGAGAGAAGCAGTGAAGCAAAATATATAGATGGTTTTTTCATCACTTTCCTGCATCTCACATGTACCAATGGTAGCTTAAGCTTGGCTTAGGACACCCCAGGGTTCTTTCAGTTGTTTCTGATTTTTCAATTGCTAGCACATGTCTGTCATAGGCCATCCACCTAAATACTTAATCCTTAAGTATGGGTGTAGACATTCCTGCTTTTGTTAGACTAAGTAGGGTGGAGTAATCTAAACTTCAGATAAAGAAGCTCATGGGAGAGTGGGAGAGAACACCAATACACTGGAAGGGTAAAGAAGTTGGCGATAGGAAATACTCAATTCTTATGTGCATTGAAATTGACTCAAAGAGGGAACAACCAAATCCATTGGGGCAGAGAATTGATTTATTCCTTATAGAGAAGTAAAAGGGTAAAAAATGGACTGCTGGGGAGGGAAGCAATATAAGGGAGGGAGAAGGTGGAAGGGTAGCTTAAAAACACTGTAAAGAATATGAGAGGTGAATAAGAAGGGAGGGGTTAGAAAGGGAAATAAAATAAGGGTGGGAATTAGGGGGGAAAATTCAAAACAAAACACCGGTGTAGAAGGAAATAGTGAAAGAAAAAAGGGCAGGACTAGGAGTAAAAATCAAAATACTGGGAAATACACAGCTGGTTATCATAACTCTAAATGTATATGGAATGAACTCACCCATAAAACACAAGCGAATAGCAGAGTGGATTAGAAACCAAAACTCTACCATATGTTGTCTATAAGAAAAACACATGGGGAAGGTAGACACACATAAGGTAAAAGTAAGAGAATGGAGCCAAATCTATGGGGAATCAACTGAGAAAAAGAAGGCAGGAGTCTCAATCATGATATCTGACAAAGTCAAAGTAAAAATAGATTTAGTCAAAAGAAATAGGGAAGGTTATTTCATCCTGATATAAGGCAGTATAGACAATGAGGAAATATCAGTACTCAACATGTATGCATCAAAAGGCATAGCATCCAAATTTCTAAAGGAGAAACTAGTGGAGGTCAAAGATGAAATAGAGAGAAAAACAATACTAGTGGGGACCCAAAACTTCTTCTATCTGAACTAGATAAATCAAATGAAAAAATAAATAAAAAAGAGGTAAGAGAAGTGAATGAAATCTTAGAAAAATTAGAGTTAGTAGATATGTGAAAAAATAAATAGAGACAAAAAGGAATACACCTTCTTTTCAGCAGCACATGGTACATTCACAAAGATTGACCACATACTAGACCATAAAAATATGGCATACAAATGCAGAAAAGCAGAAATAATAAATGCAACCTTTTTCAGATCATAAGGCAATAAAAATAATGCTCAGTAAGGGTACATGGAGAGCCAAATCGAAAATTAAATATGATTCTCCAAAATCATTTAGCTAGAGAACAAATTATAGAAACAATAATTTCATTGAAGAAAATGACAATTATGAGACATCCTTTCAAAATCTATGGAATGTAGCCAAAGCAATACCTAGGGGGGGAATTTATATTCTTGAGTTCATATATTAGCGAATTAGGAAGGGCAGAGGTCAATGGATTGGGCACGAAAATTAAAAAACAAGAAAGTGAACAAATTAAAAATTCTCAGATGAAAACTAAATTAGAGATCCTAAAAATTAAATGAGAAATAAATCCAATTGAAAGTCAAAGAACTATTGATTTCATAAATAAGACTAGAAGCTGGTAGTTTGAAAAAACAATGAAATAGACAAAGTATTGGTCAATCTAATTTTTTTTAAACCCTAATCTTTTGTCTTGGAGTCAATACTGTGTATTGGCTCCAAGGGAGAAGAGTGGTAATGGCTAGGCAATGGGGGTCAAGTGACTTGCCCAGGGTAACACAGCTAGGAAGTGGCTAAGGCCAGATTTGAACCTAGGACCTCCCGTCTCTAGGCCTGGTTCTCAATCCACTGAGCTACCCAGCTGCCCCCTGGTCAATCTAATTTTAAAAAGAAAGAAGAAAACCAAATTAACAGTATAAAAGATGAAAAGGGAGACCTCACTTCTAATGAAGAGGAAATCAAGGCAATGTTTAAAAGCTATTATGTCAATTATGTGGCAATAAATATGGCAATTTAGGTGATAAGCATGAATATTTATATAAAAATAAATTGCCTATATTAACAGAAGAAGGAATAGAATACCTAAATAACCACATATCAGAAAAAGAAATTGAACAAGCCATTAAAGAATTCCCTAAATCCCCAGGACCAGATGAATTCACAAATGCATTCTATCAAACAATCAAAGAACAACTAATCTCAATATTATATGAACTATTTGACAGAATAAGCAAAGAAGGAGTTCTACCAAATTCCTTTTATGACACAAATATGGTACTGATTCCAAAGCCAAGCAGGTCAGAAACAGAGAAAGAAAACTACAGACCAATCTCCTTAATGAACATAGATGTAATAATCTTAAACAGGATACTAGCAAAAAGACTCCAGCAAGTGATGTAGATTCCAAATGATTATCCTAGTGCAAACATCAATAACATGGAAATAGGTTCTGATCGATCAAGGACATATGCAAAACCCAGTGGAATTGTGATTTGGCTATGGGAAGGGGTAGGGTGAGGGGAAGGAATAATATGATTCCTGTAACCGAGGAATAATGTTCTAAATTGACTAATTAAATAAAATTTTCAAAAAAATGAAAGATACCATGCAACCAACTGTGAAAAACTGATAAGCTATATACAAGTTAGGTAGGAAAATAATCAACAGTGGGAAGGAGCTAAAATTCAGAAGGATTAGGAAAGAGTAGCAGTGGCAGTTGAAACTGAAGGCATGAAGCCTATTTGTTTTACAGATGAAGAAACTCAAGTCTAGAGATAACGTGATTTGGCCAAAGCCATACAAGTATTTAGACTTAAAACTAGAAGGACATCCCAGGTACTTTCTTAATTATGGGGAAACTGAGCTGAAGAGAAATTCTGTGAAGTGCCCATTCACATAAATACTTAAGTACTTAGCCCACCTCCTTTGATATCAAGTACAGTAGTTTTTGTTTTGTTTTTTTCATTGTGTCTCTATTACTGGACAAGGTGAGATAACTTTCTGATAGCCCTTATCACTCTGAGATTCTATTGATATCCAGTTACTCATTTGGAATTTTCTTAGCTAGTGCAGGGCATGGGTGAGTTAAGCCTCCACCAGTCTCCATCCACCTACATACTCAAGAGAAGGTAAATGTGCTACAGGGCTGCTTTCAACAATAAATTCTCCACTTACCTTTGCCTGGAAAATGTCAGCTATTGAATTTGGATATTAATGCCCTGAAAGACTCCTCACAGAAATGTGTAGTCCTGCTGCTTTAAACAATGGCAAACAATAAATGATTGATATCTATTATGTGAGTAAATGACATGCTAAAGTAGAGCTGTCACTAACAGATGTAAGGAGATTTCAGTTCCTCATGGAAGGGCAGACAAAAAAGAATTGTTTGACTTTTGAGTTGCAAATTAGGGCCCTCTCTTCTCCAAGCTCAGTAACCAGTTCTTTAGACTCTATAACTCAGACATAAAGTAAATTCCTCATGAGACTCAGCTAATGAAGGTTGAGAAACTTAACTTTCATTTCTTCTCAAGACTGTGACAAATAGTAACTTCACCTATCTCACTGTACTGAGATGCTTCTCCTTGACACATTCTATGATATGACATGATATTGTCACATGAGAACATTCTGAAGCCAATTAAGAATTTCTCTTATTTTAGAAGTTTAGTGGGGAAAATGCTGGAATAGCAATAAAAAAAATTCATTTAGATCTTGCCTTTTTATCAAGACAGCTCAAATGCCCTTCCTGCAGAAGGCTCTCCTTGGTTTTGTCTGTCTTATCAGTTTCTGATAGCAGGATTTCTCAACCTATTGTCCCTGAATTTGTTTTGTAACATTTTGCAAAATGCATTTGAAACAAAATATTTTCCTTTCTGATATTTATGTAATTTTATACATTTATAATGACTCTTGCAATGTTCACTGGCTATCCTCTCTGCCTAGGATGCTCTCCTTTCCTAGTTCTACCTCCTCACTTCCCTAGTTTACTTCAAGTCCAAGCTAAAATCCTTCCTTCTACAAGAAACCTTTCCTGATCCCCCTCCAAGGTTCTTCATTCCCTATGTTGATCATCTGCAACTTATCCTGTAGACAGACAGACAGACAGACAGACAGACAGGCAGGCAGGCAGGCAGACAGACAGACAGACAGACAGACGGATAGATAGATAGATAGATAGATAGATAGATAGATAGATAGATAGATAGATAGATAGATAGATAGACAGACAGACAGGTAGATAGACAGACAGGTAGATAGACAGACAGGTAGATAGATAGATAGATAGATAGATAGATAGATAGATAGATAGATAGATAGATAGACAGATGGATAGATAGATAGATAGATAGATAGATAGATAGATAGATAGATAGATAGATAGATAGATAGATGGATAGATAGATGGATAGATGGATAGATGAATGGACGGATGGATGGATGGATGGATAGATAGATAGATAGATAGATAGATAGATAGATAGATAGATAATTTATAAAACTTTTTTTAATGTTGTCTCAGCAATTAGACTGTAAGTGACTGGAAAACAGGAGCTTTTCTTGTCTTTTTTATCAGTCTCCAATATCTAGCACATAGTTGTTCTTCCCTCTTTTCAAAGAGAATCAATGACATCATGAGCTGAAGTCTTGATTCATGAATGAACTTGATTTAAGTGAGGCAGTGTTGTAGAAAGTCTACAGCTTCACTCTCTCTTCCAGAGTTATCCAAACCCAGTGAGGAGACAAAAGTCATCCAGATGTTGTGGGATGTAGTCAATGATTTTGGCATCTTCAATGTCAAACCAAGTTCTAAGCATTCCCCAGTGCCTGCTTCAGCCTCCTTTATTGACCATGGAGCAAATTGTTCTCATTCTCTCAATCTGCTGGGGAAGTTTTCATGTGGTTGGAGTAGACACCCTCCTAATTCACCAACACAATTTGAGGCCTCTTGTTTACCATCAAAATTTACCATTTTACTAGAGTACGGCCTATATTCATGCTAGAACTTCTTGGAGTCATAGATAGGGGTTTAGTTAAAGGTTGACCCCAAAGGTGAATGAGCAGCCCTGAAAATGGCCGAGTTAACCTTCACATCAGAGATGTTAGTCATCCCTAAATACTCCATTCATTCCATATTGGTTGCCATTAAAAATAATGTTTTGAGGCATCCCTAGCTTTCTAGGGAGACACATACTATGTCTCTATAACCCTTTATGCAACCATAAGAATTGGTATTTGATTCATCTACTCTGTTCATGTCTTGTCTGGAACTTGTATACATTTGTCTCCTTCAATGAAAAGTAAGTTCCTCTGGGAAAAAAAGTACTTTTTGCCTTTCTTTGTATTTCCAGTCTTAAGGAGAGCACTTCATACATAGTAGTCATTTAATAAATGTGTTTTGAATAAGATAAAAACTAAACTTAATAAGGAAAAAAGGTCCTCAAAATGGTACGTTAGAGGATAGGGAGTAAATTTGTTCTGGTTCTGGCACTCACTAACCAAGCTTCTTTTCTCTCCTTTCTAACAGTCATATTATGAACTATCAGGGGAAAAAAGGAGAAAGAAAAAGGAAGTGGCTTATTCATTTGGTGAGAATAAGGGTTGAAAAGTGGATATCTCCATTATTTCATGGGTTCTTTACTCCCATTTTTTGGAAGATAGGAGAAGGCTCCGAGCATATTAGGTGAGAATATTTTTGGGAACTTTCATAAAATCAGACAAGAAATGCACAGGTAAGGCAAGTCTGGATGGAATTCAATCTGATTCACTGGAGGAAATAGTCTATGTATTTTTATCCCAGATTTATTTGAGTATAGATGTAGAATTAGTGGCTTTTTAACAAAGGGAAAGTCACAAGCTTTCAGTGATCTATGCAAATTTCTAAAACTAAGTTGTAAAAAAGACACTGACCTCTATTAATAGAGGGAAATTGCTCACACAGTGTTCTCTACCCTGTCATCATAGGTCTGATTTCTGTCCTTATCTCCTTACATTAATAATGAAAATGTGTAAGGGTAGATGTGTGAGTCAATTAATTAAATACCCACACCCAACTTAAGGTAACTAAAAAGATCAGCAAGATAATTCATATTGATGTCTTAACTAGGTGAGAATTTCAGTTGACTCAATCAACCCCAGGCTTTAGTCTAAGAGGGGGAAAAAAATTCCTATGATCAGTTATAAAATCCTGAAATAAACTAGGTGTGTTTAAATTGTTTGAGATTATTATTTTGCCAAGCCTTCTGGGTTATCTATGAATCAGCAAGCCTTTTCTGAAACTAAACATCCAATCATGTAGAGGTTTGGTGCTGGAAGACTCTAGTCAAGCCATTAAGTAAAGAAAGATAAAATGATAATCCTCTTTGAGAGTGAGAGGAAGAAGGGCCATACATAACCGTGACCTTCATCTCAGTCTTTCCACACCATAGAGAAGGACCTTTTGATTTTCAAGGGTTCTGAGTAATTTGACTCCCAATTTTCATCATAGCATCTTCCCCAAAACAGCTGATTGTAGAATCTGCTTTGGGTGCTTAAGGGAGAATATTAGGAGGGAAGATGGAGTCATATTCAAAAGCCCAGTCAAAAAAAAAAAAGGAAAAAAAGAAAGAACTACTATATCTAAGAAGAGCATCTTAAGGTCTCCCAAAAGATAACTTCCAGAAATAATGAGCATTGAGCTACCCTTTAGTATATGTATTTTCTAAGCTTGAGCCTATTTTAATAGGGACTCTATATACTATACTGTATATGTATATGTATATACATATATATATATGCACACACAAGTCTAAAATTTATCTGTCATCACACATTTATTATGTGATTACTATGTGAGAATGTTAGAATAGTACTATTGTAGAAAGGTTTGATACCAACTATTTTGACTGAATCTGTCTTAATAAATACTCTTTATTAAAAGTCAATTAACTCTGGCAGACCAACTCACATTAAATAACAATCAAGGCAGAAGAATTGTAACCTATATTATTAGAGAGAAATGTCCTTTCTTCTTCTAGGTTTGCTCTGGGGTTTCTCCAGAATCCCAAAGGAAGATATAATAGCCATTGTCAAGTGACATAACCTAAGATATTTGGGTAGAATAATGCATAGAGTGAAGAATTATCATCATGAGTTCAAATCTGTCCTCAGACGCTTACTAGCTATGTGACCCTGAGCAAGTCATTTAATCCTCTTTGCATCAGTTTGCATCACTAAAATAAGCTGGAGAAGGAAATGGCAAACCATCCCAGTATGTTTTCCAAGAAAATTCCACAGTGGGATCAATCACAAAGAAAGGGAGACAAGTGAAAAAGAATTCAATAACAGGGATATAATTTGCTTGTGTGAAGCAGAGATAGAATAACTACAGAGGTAGCAATACCAGTTTATCACCCTCAGGCAATACGGGAGATGAGCTCCCACAAATTTGGTTATACCAGTCTTCTACCTTATCTGTAGTTATATTTCATTAATGGTTTTGAAATTGGGATATCCTAGAATCAAATCTCAGCTCTCTCACTAAATGCCATGAAACCATAGGAAATTCATTTCTTTTCTCTGGACCTCAGTTTATTCATCTGTAAAATAAAAGGAGAGTGTAGATTAGTTGTGCTAGAAGGTTCCTTCCAGTTCTAAATATACTATCCTTTGCTACTAATAGATGTTTATTGTTTGCATTTAAGCCAATCTGTTTTGTTTAGGGTTTTGGCAGAGAAGGATGCAGACAATTAATGAGATTGATGCTTCAATCTTCTGACCTTGATCAAAGCCAAGAATTCAGCACTTTTTATTTTGTGCTAGAAGGGGAAAAATACATCAATGCTATAAAGATTTTGGCTGGGGGGTGAGTAGGAAATGGAATGGGGGATAAGAAAACTGATGAGTATTTTAAAGTCTTTGGAAAGTATCATATTTGGATATTCTTCCAGATCTGGGTAAAAATCAATCTTCCTGGACTGATTGAACATTATTCTTTATGTATATAAAGATAAAGGCAATAACTTCCTGTCATCAGAGCTGGACATTAAAGGAAATGTGCCCTTGGGGGTTCTAAATCCAATTTAGATGTTATGCTTCAGACAGCAAAGGTGCAGATAGATGAGTATTGAAATCTAGGAGATTGCCTCTGGGTTGTATTTGGTTTCTGATCTTGATTTTATTTTATTTGACATTCTTTTACTAGGGATATGCTCACAGAATTTCAGTGAAATTTCAAAATCCCTCTAGCCTAACTAGTATGTAAAGAATAATTGCCTCTACATTATTCCAAGCTGGTGGACTTCTGATGTTTGCTTGAAGACATCCACTGAAGGTAACTATACTATCTCTTACATCAGTGTATTTCACTTTTGGAGATCTACAATGTTTAAAAATATTTTCTTTTTCCCTGACATTTATTCCTAAATTTATCTTTTTGCAAATTCCATTCATTGTTCCTATTTATGCCCTCTAAGACCTAGGAAGACAAATAAAATTGTTCTTTTATGTTATAGTGCTTTGGGCATTTGGAAACAACCATCAAATTCCTGCTATATCTTCTCTTCTCCAGGCTGGATTTCCCAGATTCTTCAAGTATGACATGATCTTTAGTCTCTTTACCATATGAATCAGTTTCCCCTGTACTCATACTATTTGATCAATGTCTCTACTTAAATAAGGTGCCCCGAAATAAAAATAATACTATAGAGATTTGTTATAATTAAGTCAGAATATTAGGGAACTTTCCCTTCCTAGGGTTAGATCCCCTACTTCTCTTAATGTAGCCAAATATTGCATTGGGTTTGCTGTGTTTCGTATGTTGACTGGATTGAAAATTTCACAAAACTCACGTCTAATTATCTTATTTAATCTCTTCATCCCCATTACCTCCAGGATGAAATATAAAATTCCCTCTTTGGTTTTTAAAGTCCTTCAAAGACTAGTCCCTTTCTACCTTTCCAGTTTTGTTATATTCTGCTAAGACCCACACTACTATGGACTCTGTGGTCTGTGAAGCTGATCTTGCAGTTCCTTGAAGAATACAATCCATGATCCCATTTCAAGTATTTGCACTAACTCTTTCCTATGCAAAGAGCTCTCCCCTCTTCCTCATCTCTACCTTTTTTTGTCTTTGCTTGCTTCATTCAGGCTTTGGCAGGATTTCCTCTTCTGCATTCACTGTCTAATACCTGGTTGCACAAAAGTAAAGTCATTTATCAAATCATGTCATGAGTAGCCTTAGCTTCCCCAAATGAACTAAGATGATATTATAATGTCAAACAAATGGAGTAGGGTTCAATTCAAAGTGCCCTGCATTTAAATCCCAGTTCTGTTATTTACTATCTGTGAGAACTTGAGGAAGTCATTTAACTGATCCAAACCTACATTGGATTGTTAATCTATAAAATGAGGGATAAGGCATTTGGGCAAGATGACCTTAAAATGTCCTTTCTAGGTCTAAATATATGACTTTATGATCTTAACATTCAATAGGTAAGCATCTATTGAGTTTCTGCCATTTCTATCTTCTATATACGGTGTTTGTCAGCTAGTGGTGCAGTAGATAAAGTGCCATGGCAGGAGTCAAAAGAACTCATCTTCGTGAGTTCAGATCGTTCTGATTCACTTACTAGCTGTGTGACCCTGGACAAGTCACCTAACCTGATTTGCCTTTGTTTCCTCATCTATCAAAGGAAATGCAGAAGGAAATGGCAAGCCTTTCCAGTATTTTTGCCAAGAAAACTCTAAATGTGGTCACAAATAGTTAGACATTCTTGAAAAAAATTGAAAAACAATAGTGTATCATGTGTGATGGTTCAAATGAGGCTAAAATACATTGGTATTACTTAAATAAAAATGTAGTTCAGGCCTTATCTATTTTTATAAAACTGGTTTCTTCCCCTCTTTAGAATGTAAACTTAGGAACTGTTAGATTTTTTTGTACTTGTATCTTTAGTTCATAGTGCAATGTTTGAAACATAATAAGCTATTAATGAATAATTTTAATTGATTCATTGATTTTTCTCTTCTTTATAATATTTTCAATTTCTTTTCTTTTTTTTGTATATATGCAAAACTTCCCATTTGAAAGTAAACTTCTTGAAGGTAAGACTGTTTTCATTTTTGTCTTTGTATTCAAGTTACCTCACATAGTTCTTTGAATGTAGAAGATCAATAAATGTTTGTTGAATGAAGGAACAAAGTGTGTAATTAGAATTTCATACCCCAGAACTCCATTTCCCAGATTCTTACTTTCATCCTTACATTCCATCCTTATGTTCTGGAGATAAAGATTCTATAACTCTGCCCCTCTTTTGTCTCTTCTCCCACTAATTGTGGTTGGGGAAACTGCTCTTTCCTAAGGTTCTTTCTATTTCCTCTACTGCAGGTGATTATTCATCAGTCTTATATAATATAATATTTGGTATTATTGGATATTAATTTTAATCTCACAAAAGAAATGAATGCACCAAACCACATTTGTTATACTGGAATTTACTTTTATAGATCATGAATAAGCAAAACTTAATTATTAAAATAACATAATTAGTACCCATACCTACCATGCCCCTTGCTTATTCTAGTCTTTGGTATTAAAGGCTGGAAATGCTGCTGAAGCAAGGCAAACTTTGTGCTAGAGACTACAGGGACACATGTCTGCCTCAGTTCCCAGATAGTTCCTCAGATTGTTGATTTCATGGCTCAGGATTGAGTAGCAGGAGGGCTATTGCTCATTTATGTGGATTTAAATATACATATATATATATATATATATGTCTGCAGAGTTTCAAAAAGTGGGTGAACAGAGAGCATGTCTGGTTGTAAAGCAAGTTTAAAGACTCTCAATATCAGAGAGTTTTGCTTTTCATTATTAAGGTAATTGTTTAAGGATGTATCGAAGAGAGGGATTGTTTCCATAGTCCACTGTGGCATCTAGGTGTTGTAGTAGATAGAGTTGTACACTTAAAATCTGGATGACTTGAATTCAGATCCTTCCTTAGACAGTTATATGAGTTATCCTAAGCCAGTCCCTTATTCTCTCTTCTTTCTCCCAGTTTCTTCTTTTGTAAAAGGATATAGATTTCATTTTTGTTATGAGGACAAAATGAAATAATATAAGCATTTTGCCAGCCTTTAAGCAGTATACAAATTTTAGCTGGTACTATGACAACCACCATCACTACTACTACCATTACTATTACTACAATTATTATTGTTAAGCATTGTTTTTGTTCATATCATTATTAACTTTGACAAGTGTATTAATCTGTCCTAACTCTGGCAGCACTCTGGGGTTTGAGTCCCACTAGCATCCCATACACAAGCCAAGAAGATCTTTGATGAGGCTGTTAGACAAGTCTACTCTCATATCAAGCCCTTGGACCAAGAATATGCTACAATTTGTGTAGCTGGTTTGGTAAGGGATTAAAGACCTAATAATTGCATCTGAGGCAAGGAAAAGTCATCTCTACAGACCAGTGACCTCCTCCAGCCAGCAGAGCAATTAATCACATTGTGAAACCAACTAGAGGGAGACTATGAAGAGCAGGTCCAGCTGAGTAGCAGAGCATCTCACCCATCATCAAAGCCATACACCACTGCTAACTTCATGAGTACAGAAAGAAAAGACATTGAGGCTCTACTGTTCTAGAGTTCTGATTTGTTTTGGCCACATACATTGCCTACATATGTTCTGACTACCCATATATTTTAAGTTTGTGCCCATTTTTTCCTCTTACAATACTCTATATTTGCAGGACAAAATTCTGTGTTGTGTTGGATGTTCATATTTTTACTGTTGTTGTTCTTGTTTATGAAGTAATTTATGAATACCCTCATACTGCATTCTCAGGTCTCTGGATTTTTTGCTCTGTGATTGGATCCATGGGATTCCTTGGACTCATTACTCAAAAGGTATTTTCAATATCTTATCAGCTTCAATCATTGACTGAGCTGCAACAGTCTGTGCTAGCTTCAACCCAAGTGTTACACCTGGAATATCACAGTTTTGGTTAAAGTCTTTTGAGCTCAATTGATCCAGTCCACCTTTAAGGGACTTTTCCTTTTATTCTAGACTATTTCTTGCTAATGTCAATTTATTCCTTTTGCAAAAGACCTGTTTCCCCAAAAGGACCCTTGATCTTTGAGTGTAGTGATCCTGACTTGACTCTATGAGCCTCAGTTTCTTCATTTGTTAAACTGAGATATTATTCTTGGTACTAGCTACATTAAAGTGTTCTGAAAACTGTAAAATATGATATAAATATGATATTAATATTATCTAATATTCTACTATAAATTAATCTTATGCCAGTGTTCAAAGATATATTTCTAAATTTTCCAACAAGAAAAAGAAAAAGAAAGGAAGCATATGGCATCTGTGCATTTCCAAATAGCAGCAGCTAGTTGGTGTAATTTATTAGGTTTCAGTTGGCCAATTATTGTACAGGGACAACATTAAAACAACAAATAGTAACTTCACTGCAGCTAGTTGCTCAGTAAATAGAGCACTGGATAAAGAGTAAGGAAGATATGAGTTCAAGTTTATCCTCAGATACCTACTAGTTTTATGGATCAGGGCAAGCCATTTATTCTCTGTCCCAGTTTCATCATTTCTAAATAGCACCTCTTTCCCAGAGTTGGTGAAAGACAAAATGAGATAACATTTGTAAAACACTTTTCGAACCTTAAATGCTATCTACTACTACTATTATCTTTGTAATGTTGGTGATCTTTACATACATCTCATTTTAATAAAAAGGAAGCTTCTTGAGGTCAAGAATCACATTTTTCTCCTTGTATTCCCAGTACCTAGCATAAAACAGGTATGTAAGGGATGCTTGTTAATTGGTTGATTGAGCCTGACATTAGTGTAGTCATAAGATAAAGAAGCAGATGGAAGATGAGTAATGCATGTGCTCATTCAAAATGAGTGCATTTGAATTAACATTGCTTCTTGGGAGTAAAAACTATAATAAAAGAAGGAAAGTTTTGGGGTATGACATTAATAATAACCTTAAAGTTGGTCCATTTGGTAATCAGAGACTACAAAACAAGGTCTCCTACGGAGGGAACCATTAACAGAGCTATGAAATCAAACCAGCCAGCTAAAGTGGTACAAATCCAGATATACTGTATTTCCTTTGATAAGATAGTTTGAAGGAATCAATGATAACAAGAACATTCCGTGTAATGCTCACATTAATTAAAGGTGATTTAACATCAAAGGCACTGTGGTTGGTAATTCGTACTAAGGCTAATTACTACTTGGTTTTTTTCTTCCCAAATCTCTGTCTACTTTCAAGAAAAATAAAATGTGGAGTTCTCTTGTTGAATATCTGGATCATGATAATCTACACTCGGGCATTATATTTCATTAATGAATCTCATGGAAAATGACCTGGTTTCAAATGTCCTTTTTAAAAATCTTACTCAGGACAATATAGAAATTCTCAAGTGTGTATGTGACAATTGTTAAGGGGAAAAGATTTGCTTGTATTTGCAATTTGCCCAGAAAGCTGTGCAGTTTGAGACCACATGGACAAGAATCAGTTCGATGAATGTTAGCCCCAAGGCTTAACAATTTTTTCCATCCTTGAGTCAAAGTGCACATAGCTCTGATTTGCCTAATACAACAAAAACCACAGACCAAAATGATTGATTATGCTTTATATTTGTTAAGGGAGCAAAAAAGGTGCCCTGTTGCGCTTTTCATTATTAATTGACAGACCTACAGACAATCTGTTCTTGTGGCATGATCTTAAGCTTCTCTAAGACAATTCTGGAAGTCTTGCCAGTTGTAGTCATCAGGGTCTAAAGAAAGGTGGGACCCACTGCAACTGAAAATGGTGATGCTGATTCAAATTCCGCCCATTCAGGTGACACCACTTTAAACCATGCTGGTGTTTCAGAGCATATTAATTATATAGTGCTCACCGTGCAATTATGGGGTAAATGCATGTTTCTTCCCAGCACTCTAAGCAAGGATAGCTCACCGTACATGCTAATTACTTTTGCATCTACTAAACGAAATTGCTCTGTAAAAGACAAGAACCCTCAATTACTAAGTATTTAGGCAATATTTACTGAGTCTACAGTTATCAGATGCTTCTTATATACCCAGTTATACCCAATGCTTCCTTTTGTTTGAAACTGGTAAGTCTTTGAGTAAAATGTAGCTCTCAGTAAAATAAAGAAATGAGGACCTTAAGTTATTAGACCTGGAGAGAACTGGCTGGTTCAAATATTATTTGAACCCATTATATAAACATGGAAACTAAGACTCAAAGAAGTCTATCTGATAAGATTCTGGTCACTTCATAAACTACAAGTTCAATTACTATATTAACCTAGAGAAATAACCATATTATATATTATATATGCATGTTATATATAAGCTATATTAATAACATTGGAGTATCCAGAATAAGGGAAGTCAACAGTGGATAAATATTTATCAAGCAACTACTATGTCACAGTCACTCTGTTAAGTGCTGGGAATACAAAACAAAAAGCAATAAAATAGTACTTGATGTCAAAGAAAGTACAACTTAACAGGGAAGCCAAAAGTAATACCTACAAACAAGTTTATATATATACATACACACACATATATATGTGTGTATGTATATATATATATATATATATATATACTACAAATAGGAAATAAGAGAAATTACAATAATCAAGAAAAGTTGAAAGAATATTTCCTACAAAAGATAGGATTTTAGATATTACATAAAGAAAGCCAGGGAAAAAAAACAGTAGAGGAAATGAAGAGGGAAAACATTTAAGGCATGAAAACAGGCAGAAAAAGCTTCCCAGAGCCAAGAGATGCAGTATCTTGTTTATGGAACAACAAGGGGTCCAATATCACTGCATCAGAGTGCTTTGGATTTTTAATGTGAAACAAAGAATTTGTATTTGCTCTTGGATGTGATCAAGAGGAATTAAAGTATTTTGAGTGAAGGAGCATGGTTAAAACCATACTTTAGTCATAGTTCTCTACTCTCTTTTACAAATCACATCCCTAGAGTCATGAGGATAGCATTTTGGAAGGATCACAAACTTGCATTTGTTCAGAAGGTGAAGAGGTTGAGAAGATAATTGAAAAACATAACATTTGAAGACACAACTTGGACAATGGAAGATATTATGGACATATTCTAATTACGGGTATCTGAGAGGATATAAAATGGAAGGATTGGAAAGATTTTGCCTGATCCAAAATGATAAAACTAAGAGTAATGTATAGAAATTGTCTGGTAGTTCTTGAATTTGGCTATAACATTCCTGGGCATTGTCAGTTGGGAATTGTGATCTATGATCTGTGGATTGGATTCTTTCAATCTCTACTTTACCCTCTTGTTCTAGAATGTTGGGGAAATTTTCTTGTATAATTTCCTGTAGAATGATATCCAGGTTTTGGGGGGCTTTTTGCCATGATTTTCCAGTAGTCCAATAATTATTAAATTTTATCTTCTTGATCTATTTTCCATATCTGTAGTTTTATCAGTGAGGTGTTTCATATTTTGCCAATTTTTTCATTCTTTTGATTTTGTTTTATAGATTCTTACTGCCTTCTGAAGTCATTTTCTTCTACTTGTTGGAATCTAATTTTTAAAGACTGAATTTAATTCCTGGCTTTTTGGTCATCCTTCTCCTTCTGGTCTGATTTTCTTTGTAGGTCTTCTTTCACTTTCTTTTCCTCATTTTCAAGCTGGTAATATCTGGCTTTCAAGACACCATTTTCTTGTTTTAGTTCATATGCTTTTGTTTCCAGATGACTTATTTTGCTTTTTAAGTTCTTTTTCCAATTGTCTTCAACCTCTCTTATTTTTTTCTGAATTGTGTTTTGAGTTCTTCCGAAGCCTGTGTCCATTTTTTCTGGAATTTCCACATTTTTGCTTGGTGTTCCCTAATCCTCCTCTGTTCCATTTCCTCTTCATCCATTACCTGGATATGAGCCTTAGATTTTAATTTCTTTTTTTCTTTTTCTGTTGTTTACTCATATTTTCCCCTTCTTCCTCCTTGTCATTGGTTGTAATCTTGTTCCTCTGTTTATTTGCTGGATCTGTAGGTTTGTGCTATTCTGTCCTGAAGAGGCTTCTTTTCTGCTCTGCTGATTGACTAAATTAGGCTGATGGAGTATTAATGAGCCCTGAGGTCAGGTATTCCCTCTATGGCAGCAGAATCTGAAGGTGTAGATGAAGGTGTAGAGTTTGAAGGGAGCTATGCTCCATGCCCTGCTATCAAGGTATTCTGTAATTCTGTATTGGTTGTAGCCTTCACCCTGAGAGCTTTGTCAGCAAGGCTCTCAATGCAGTCAGTAGAGGAGGGATGTTTGAGGTTGAGCTTCCTTGCCCTCTGAAGGCTTCTTATCTGCCCTTTTAAGTTCAATACAGTAAGAGGGGCCCCCAGCTCTGTCCTGTTGTTAGATTTGGTTTTCTGTCCCCTCAAAGCACTCCATTTTTGATTCAGTGGAAGGGTTTTCAGAAATGTCTGGACTTTTGCTGCATCTAAGTGGCCATCTTCTGAAGACTTTCTAATTTTGAGATTCTGTGATTTTGCAGAAAATGTTAAAAAGATTCTCTGTTCTCTTAGCTACTTTTTTGGAAATGAAGCAGTAGAGAGATATGTAATAGAAAGAACCCTGGGCTATGACAATTTGTTGTTTGGTCTTAGGCATATTCCTTAAACTCTCAGAGCTTGTTTCAGGTTATGAAAGGCAAAGACAATAACTTGGAGCATCTATTTTACAAGATTGTTGGGGGGATCTAATGTCATAATCTATAGGCAAATGCTCTACAAACCATACTCTGTTATTCAAATGCCAGACACTATTGTTATTAATATAGTTCATTGCTCATCTTAGTTATTATGCTTTGGCAACTCTATTGTAAAAACATAAAACTTTTATTGGTTTATATAACAGTATCACAGAGGATGGCTCTGTAAACTCTGATTTAGACATCATTACAAAGAGATGTCTTCTCTGACCCTTTAAATATCCTACATACTGGGGTCTTAAATACAGCCTTACTTTAAAATTAGCACTTTCAGACACCCCTAAGAATCTTCCTTTTAAGCATGAAAGTATATAGTGCTCCCATCTCAGGCCTCTAAATGCATAATATAAAAGGGAATATGTTATGGTACCGAAAATCGTACTTAGAGACAATACTGACCAGCTGAGCATATGTTGATGAAAAGAGAAGCGGATTTGAAGTCTGAAAACCTGGATTAAATCAACTCTATTTTATATTGCATGTTTGATTTTGTGAAAATCATTTAGGCTTCTTAGGCCTCAGATTCCTTATCCATAAATCAAAGGTGTTTGATGATATTTTCTTGAAGGTATTTTGCAGTTCCAAATCTATGATGTTTCACACATTTGGTGTGAATAGTAAGTATGATTTGATATTCCCCATTGTTTTTTTTTCATTGAAAGATTGAATGGAAAGGCCTGTTTATCCCTAAGCTTTCTGGAGTTTTTAATAGGAATGGGTGTTGTATTTTCTCTAATGCTTTTTCTATATCTATTGAGATAATCATATGATTTCTGTTAGCTTTGTTATTGACATGGCCAATTATGTTGATAGTTTTCATACTATTAAACCAGCCTTGTATTCTTGGTTATAAATCTCACCTGGCCACCGTGAATAAGCCTTGTGATATATTTCTGTAGTCTGCTAGTATTTTAAGATCTTTGCATTGTTATTTATTAAGGAAATTGGTTTGTAATTTTCTGTCTCTGCTTTTTATCTTCTTGGCATAGGCATCAGCTCCATATCTGTGCCATAAAAATAATTTTGTAGGACTCCTTTTTTACCTATTTTGCCATAGAGTTTCTGGAATATTGTGATTAATTGCTCTTTAAAAGTTTGATAGAATTCACTAGTGAATCCATCTGGCCCTGGGGATTTTCTCTTGGGAAATTCATAGATGGCTGGTTCAATTTCATTTTCTAAAATGGGGATTATTTAAGTATGTTATTCCTTCTTTTGTTAATCTGAAGAATTCATATTTTTTTTCTAAATTTGCATCCATTTCATTTAGAATGACAGATTTATTGTCATTTAATTAGGCAAAATAGGCCCTAATGATTGCTTTATTTCCTCAGCATTGTTGATGAAGTCATCCTTTTCATTTTTGATACTAGTAATTTGATTCTCTTCATGCCTTTTGTAAATTGAATTAACCAACTTCCTATCTATTTTATTTTTTAAATAAAAACAAATCCTATTCTTATTTATTAGTTCAATAGTTTTTTATTTTTAATTTCATTCATTTTCTTTAATTTTTAGAATTTTTAACTTAGTCTCTAATTGGGTATTTTTAATTTGTTCTTTTTCTAGTGTTCTTTTTTTTTGTTTTATTTTTAGTGGCATGCCCAATTCATTGTTCTGCTTTTTTCTCTATTTTAAAGTCATTCAGAGAAATAAGTCTTCCCCTAAGTGCCTCCTTTGGTATATCACATAAATTTTGATTACTAACTACTAATTTGTCTTTCTATAACTCCTTATTGATTATAATTTTTATTGAACTATGATATGAAAATGTTGCATTCATTATTTCTGCTTTTCTTTAATTGATTGTGAAGTTTTTATGTCCTATTACATGGTCAATTTTTTCGTCTGTACTATGTGCTGCTAAAAAGAATGCATATCCCTTTATATTCCCATTCAACTTTATCCAGAGATCTGTTAAATCTAACTTTTCTAAAATTTGATTCACTTCCTTTACTTCTTTCTTGTTTATTTTTTGGTTAGATATGTCTAGTTCTGAGAAGGGTCTATATTCCCACTAGTATACTATTTCCTTATAAGTTCAATTAATTTTTCCTCTAAAATTTTTGAGGCTATATCATTTTGAGGCTATATATATTAAGTATTAATATTACTTAATTATCTACAGTACATTTCATCAAGAAAAAATTTCTTTCCTTATCTCTTTTAATTAGATCTACTTTTGCTTTAGTTTTTTCCAAGATCATGATTGATACTCCTGCTTTTTTTACCTAAGTTGAAGCCCAACAGATTCTGCTCCTACTTTTACTTTCTCTGTGTCTATCTGCTTCAAATGTTTTTCTTGTAAACAAAATATGACAGAGTTTTGTTATTTAATCCACTTTGTTACTTGCTTCCATTGTATGGCTGAGTTCATTCCATTTGTATTCAGTCATGATTAACATCTGTTTATTCCAAATCCATCTAATTTTTCCCCTTTTGATCCTATACTTTCTCCTATAACACTATTCCTCCACACAAATACTTTCTTTTTAATGCCTCCAATTCCTCTTCCCTTATATTACTTCTTTCCCTACCCCTATCTTTATTATTCACCTTTTATTTCTCTATAGGTTAAGATAGGTTTCTATACCACAAAGAGTCCTCTTTGAGCAAATCCAATGAGAGTAAGGTTTAAGCATTACCTTTCACTATCCCCATTCTCCTCTCTACTATAATAGTTTTTTGTATCTTTTTAGGTGATACCGTGTACTGCATTTTATTACTTTCTTCCCTTTTCTCTTATTGGAATTCTTTTTTTTTTCTTTTTTTTCTTTTTGGTATATTATTTCATTCTAAACAGCTTACTCAAGTACCCTCTGTCTCTGTACACTTCTAATTGCTCTACTGATGATAAAAAAATGAGTTGCAAATATCTTTGGAATATAAATGGTTAAACTTCATTGAATCCCTTAAATTTTCTCTCATTTATTTACCTTTTTATGCTTCACTTGAATTTTGTATTTGGATATCAAGTTTTCTGCTTTAGTCTGGTCTTTTCATTAGGAATGTTTTGAAGTGTTCTGTTTTTATTAAATGACCATTTTTCCCCTGAAAGAATATAGTCGGTTTTTATAGGTAGGTGATTCTTGGTTATAAATCTTGTTCTTTTCCCTTATGGTATATCATATTCCAAGCCTTTCAGTTCTTTCATGTGGAAACTCCTAAATCCTGTGTAATCCTTACTGTGACTTCATGATATTTGAATTATTTCTTTCTGGCTGTTTGTAATGTGTTGTTTTTTTCCTTTGGTCTGGTTTTTGAATTTGGCTATAAAATTCCTGGGAGTTGTCATTTGGGAATTTAGTAGAGGATGTTATTGGTGGATTCTTTAAATTTATAGTTACCCTCATGTTCAAGAATATCAGGGACATTTTATTTTCTTTGGTAATTTCTTATAATATACTATGTAGACTTTTTATTTAATCATGACTTTCAGGTAGTCCATTCTTGGATAATTTCTCTTAGATCAATTTTCCAGGTCAGCTTTGTTCATTAAGGTATTTCATATTTTCTTTTGTTTTTCATTATTTAAATTTTGTTTATTTTTTATTGATGTCTCATGAAGTCATTAGCTTCTAATAATCCAATTTTAATTTTTAAAGAATTATTTTCTTCCTTGATCTTTTGAACTTCCTTTAACATTTGGTCAAATCTACATTTCAGAAAACTCATCATTGGATTTTAGTGCCTCTTTTTCCATTTGAACAATCCTGCTTTTTAAAAAGCTGTTTTTGCTTAAATGTTTGCATTACTTTCATTTCTTTTTCCCATTTGTTATTCTGCCATTATTATTTGATTTTTAATTCCTTTTTGAACTCTTCCAGAGTTTGAGACTAATTTCCCTTTTTATTTGATGTTTTGCATGTGGCTTCTTTGATTTTACTGTTCCTTACGGAGTCTGAGCTTTGTTTTTCTTTGTCTCCAAAGAAATTTCCTATGGTTAAGGGTTTGGGTTTTCTATTGTTTTTGCTGTTTGCTCATATTTCCAGACTTTTTTGTTTTTGTTTATTTTTACTTTTACTTTTATCATAAAAGTGGGTTCTTTGCTCAGGGTAGAGAGCACTTTCCTAAATTTTAGTTTGTCTTTGCTGCTACCCTCAGCTATACTTCTGGTTTCATGCAAGTTTCAATTCTCCTAAGTTGCTATGATGGCCTATGGGTTGGTAAGTATGGATGCCACCTTCTGTTGCTAATTCAATTTCCTCTAGTGACTGCTGATCACTTGCAAAGCCCTGAGCACAGTGAGCTACCTTGCCCTGGAGCTTAAAGTCTTATTGAAGGCTTGAATAGAGCTCTGGACCTCCCCTCAAGCTAGCACCAGCCAGACTGGGACTACACCTTGCCCTCAAGTTGCTCTAGGGTTTAGGTCTTCATTATTGGCTTGGGCAGAGGCTCCAAGCCTTACTCTGGGCTTATGCAAGGCAGGTACACTGTAGACTTCCATATGATGCAACTTGGGGTCTTACCACAGGCTTGAATGGGTCAGATGCCAGAGCCTTACTGTACTTCTAGGACTCGGGGCTTCACAGGGTGAGTATAGAGCACTCTGCTGCTGGCTTAGGCAGGGCCTTGGATCTAAACGTTGGCTTGTGTCCACGTTCTGAACCTGATGCAGTAGGTGGGGCATCAGGGCTAGGGGCACCTCTCTTCCCCTAGGTGATTCAGTAGATTGAGAGCCAAGCCTAGAGACAGAAGATTCTGGGCTCAAATTTGGTCTCAGACATTTCCTAGCAGAAAGAAAGAAAGGAAGGAAAGAAGGAAGAAAGGAAAGAAGGGAGGAAGGAAAGAAGGAAGAAAGGAAAGAAGGGAGGAAGGAAGGAAGGAAGGAAGGAAGGAAGGAAGGAAGGAAGGAAGGAAGGAAGGAAGGAAGGAAGGAAGGAAGGAAGGAAGGAAGGAAGGAAGGAAGGAAGGAAGGAAGGAAGGAAGGAAGGGTGAAAGAAAGAAAAGAAAGAAAAGAAAAAAGGAAATGATGTTTGCGATTTAGAAGCTCTTACACTTCAAAGAATTATAAGATAAGAAAGATCTCAGCTAGTCTCACCTATACCAGATCATAGCTATCCTCTATACCACCTCTAGTCATCAAGCCTCTGCTCAAAAATTTCTAGTGGAGGGGAATTCACTGTCTTCAAGGCAGTTTATTCAGTTTATTCCACTTGAAGATAACTTTAATAACTAAGAAGTCCTTTATTCTTTCTAATCTTTGCACCTTCTACCTATTACTACTGTTTCTGCCTTTGGTGGCCTAGCACATCTTATCATTCCTTATACCATATACCAGAATCTTGTCAGCCTGGGTGTGCTCTTGCTAAGTTTTATTACTACAATACATAATTAGGATTCCTTTGTGATGCAGAAACATTGTCCATTAAAACTATTTAAACAAACCCTGGAGCAATTGTCATATTTCATTTTGTTTCAAAGCATCTGATCCCCATTAAAAAAAGAAAACTTTTTTGAGATGATGATGGTAGATAATGTGTAGGTCACCATAAACAATTCATCAAACATCATAAATTTAGAACTAAAAAAGTCCTGTGAATTCCTTTATTTCTAGTCTTTTTTCATTCTCTTCAGAGAATGCTTACAGAATGAAAGCATCTTTTAACGCTGTAATATTATGAGTAACACAATTTTGTTTAACTTCAAATTCCCCATTTACTCCTTTGTGATATTTCCAACTTGATTTAAAAATTTTAAACTGTAAAATGCCTGACTTCAGCCTGGTCACAGGTCCAAAAAGAGGAAGAAGTAGTAATTATAACCACTTAAATACAATCAAGCAAAATGTGGGGATGCAAGAAAATGGAATTTTGAGAAATACTAAGGGACTTCTGGGGGATGAAGTCCAAAGGCTCAAAATCTCCATTAATACATATTCCCCCTGTGATCCTATTGGGAAACCAGTTTCCCCAAAAGGATGATGGAACCATAATCAACTTAAAAATTGCAATAATTTCTGAATAAAAGGAAAAGAGAACAAAATCAACGATTACTAGATTGACAAAAAGACAATTTGGGGGCAGTCCTCTCTGGCATAAGATTATACATTCAAAATAAAATTATTTCAACCCCCCACAATTCAATTCACATCCCAAAGTTCACTCTGGATCTTCTGGTACAGTTAAGTAGTCTCTGAAGGCATCTATCTTCATGGCTCATTCTGGATTCTGGGAGGTAGGAAGTTTCTTATCCTAAAATTGCTCAAATTTAAATCAAAGTTCACAAAAATAACTTGACCCCCTTGAGGTGAATAATAACAAACACAGGGCTCACTCAGGGATGTATGGCTGAGTTACAAGATATATGAACCAATTTGCAAAAGAAAATAAAAAATATGAAAAATCCAAATAAAAGAGAAAAATAACTTGTGGATGAAATACAAAATATGAAAGTTTTATGTCTAAATAAATATCTAATGTCTAATGTCTAAATGTCTAAATAAAAATATCTAAGTAAAGGAAAAAACAAATCTATAGCAGGTTATTGAATCTGGGCCCAATTAAAATGATTTAAGCAATTATGTATTTACCCAATCAGTAGCCAGGATTATAGAAAGTTTGTCACACCATGAAAGACAGAAAAGGGATTAGATTTCAGCAGCAAATGGGAGCCAGGATGGCAGCAAATAGTAGGTGCTTGATAGAATGTGGCTCAGAGGAAGTCCAGTCTCTGACATATGTCAAAACAGCCACAACCTCAAACCCTAAACAAGTTCAAGTCTTCTTGTCTTGCCTCAAAATTACATCAGTCCCACTGGGATCTGGTCTCTTTGACCTTGTGTTGCATAGGCACTATGCAGGTGCTCTGTGCTTCTTTAGCACTGTACAGTGGCTCTTTTGTATATTCCTTTCTTCTGGAATCAGACATAATCATGAAGCAGTCTCGTAATTCTTTTAAACAATCATGGGTATCATTTTTATAGTCTAATGCTTTTTGGGTATGCATTAATATTAGAACAAATGTATTTAAAATGTATATTACAGCAAAGTAAAAAAAAAGAAAAATCTTCTCAATACTCTTGGCATGTGCTTCAAATACAAAAAGGAGAGAAAAAATAAAACTCAGATACTATATTGCACATGTAATAAAAAATCAAAGTTTTAAAAAAGTTTTAAAAATCAAAAATATATAGTTTAAAATCAGTGACACACTGTGTCAGCCATGTGTGAGTACAAAGTGATTTTCAGAATAAAACAGTAACACAGTAGATAATCCATATTCAAAGAGGTACCAAAGTCCCCAAAATTCACAATAGCCCAGTTAATTACAGTAGCAAACAAACCCACCATCATATTTCACATAAGTTGCTGTATGACATAAAAAACTACTATGAACTGATGGATATTTTTCACAATTTTTACAGATGTAGCAAATCTTTCAACCTTGGCAAACATATTTTTAAACAAAGTACAACTTATTTGGGTCTAGAACATCATTAAGAAATCTAGATTGTTCTGGTGGAATTAAATTAAAATGAAGAGTTCTACAGGAGCTCTTTTTTCTGATTCCTGCTACACATAAACACTTTGGTTAGGAACATTTCTTTGTTTCTCTGCCTTTAATACAACATTCTTTATTATTTAAATATAAATATAAATTATCATCCATTCAGAAACCACTAGTTATGTAAAATTATTTCTGAAGTCCCCTTAAAATTACAATTAAATTCTTAGCTTATTAAATTCTCTAAAGGTTGCACATAGCTTTTAATG